>NC_084733.1:7422664-7520164 GCF_033978785.1 Entelurus aequoreus | reverse complement strand
TCCCCACTCAGGTCCGCATTGAGCTGGAGGGGGCGTGGCCTCCAGCTCCGGCTGAATACCGGGAGTTTGTCGGGAGAGGCGCTGAATACCGGGATTCTCCCGCTAAAAACGGGAGGGCTGGCAAGTATGTTTATGCTTCACTGAGGAGAGTATTTGGTCCTACTAATTTCAGTGGCCCTTGAACTCACCGTTGTGTGGACTGTGACGCAACTGTTTGTTTACATGTACAACTTTCTCCGACGCTGCCACAGAAAGACGTGCTTTATGCCACTCCTTATCTGTCTCATTTTGTCCACCAAACCTTTTATACTGTGTGTGAATGCACAAAAGTGAACTTTGTCGATGTTATTGACTTGTTGGAGTGCTAATCTGCATGACTGTACGCTAACATGCTATTCAGGCTAGCTGTATGTACATATTGCATCATTATGCCTCGTCTGTAGGTTTATTTGAGTTCATTTAATTTCCTTTACTTATGTCCTGTTTATTTTTATTTAGTTTTGCACGTCTCATGACGCATTATCTGTATGTAATATTGGCTGCATTTCTCATAGTTGTTTGTGTGCCATGTTGTTCCAGACCACAGCAAACGTTAAAATGTTGTTCCAGACCACAGCAAACGTTACTCGGCTTGCAAATATTGTAATGAATCTATCAGAAGAAGACAGTTTCCTTTAACTTGGACACACACATCTACACCTTTGGCCATTCTAAGTCAGTCATTTCCAGGAGTTATCTCACCCTCTGAGAAGTTTTACTAATGTTTTCCAATGTTGTGAAAATGCGTAGAATAAATAGTACATTTCAACATTTCTGTCTACGAAGATTTGCGTCAGCCTGCGACACATAGTCATTTTGATAGTAGGCTAATGTAGCTAATATAGACACTTACATCATGTGTTGTCTTCATTATAACACTTATATAAGACTTTTAAAGTCATTTTGATAGTAGGCTAATATAGACACTTACATCATGTGTTGTCTTCATTATAACACTTATATAAGACTTTTAAAATAATTTTGATAGTAAGCTAATATAGACACTTACATCATGTGTTGTTCTTATTATAACACTTATATAAGACTTTTAAAGTCATTTTGATAGTAGGCTAATATAGACACTTACATCATGTGTTGCCTTCATTATAACACTTATATAAGACTTTTAAAGTCATTTTGATAGTAGGCTAACATAGCTAATATAGACACTTACATCATGTGTTGTCGTCATTATAACACTTATATAAGACTTTTAAAGTCATTTTGATAGTAGGCTAATATAGACACTTACATCATGTGTTGTCGTCATTATAACACTTATATGAGACTTTTAAAGTCATTTTGATAGTAGGCTAATATATCTAATATAGACACTTACATCATGTGTTGTCGTCATTATAACACTTATATAAGACTTTTGAAGTCATTTTGATAGTAGGCTAATATAGCTAATATAGACACTTACATCATGTGTTGTCGTCATTATAACATTTATATAAGACTTTTAAAGTCATTTTGATAGTAGGCTAATATAGCTAATATAGACACTTACATCATGTGTTATCTTCATTATAACACTTATATAAGACTTTTAAAGTCATTTTGATAGTAGGCTAATATAGACACTTACATCATGTGTTGTCTTCATTATAACACTTATATAAGACTTTTAAAGTCATTTGGATAGTAGGCTAATATAGACACTTACATCATGTGTTGTCTTCATTATAACACTTATATAAGACTTTTAAAGTCATTTTGATAGTAGGCTAATATAGACACTTACATCATGTGTTGCCTTCATTATAACACTTATATAAGACTTTTAAAGTCATTTTGATAGTAGGCTAATATAGACACTTACATCATGTGTTGTCTTCATTATAACACTTATATAATACTTTTAAAATAATTTTGATAGTAAGCTAATATAGACACTTACATCATGTGTTGTCTTCATTATAACACTTATATAAGACTTTTAAAGTCATTTTGATATTAGGCTAATATAGCTAATATAGACACTTGCATCATGTGTTGCCTTCATTATAACACTTATATAAGACTTTTAAAGTCATTTTGATAGTAGGCTAATATAGCTAATATAGACACTTACATCATGTGTTGCCTTCATTATAACACTTTTTTAAGACTTTTAAAGTCATTTTGATAGTAGGCTAATATAGCTAATATAGACACTTACATCATGTGTTGTCTTCATTATAACACTTATATAATACTTTTAAAATAATTTTGATAGTAAGCTAATATAGACACTTACATCATGTGTTGCCTTCATTATAACACTTATATAAGACTTTTAAAGTCATTTTGATAGTAGACTAATATAGCTAATATAGACACTTGCATCATGTGTTGCCTTCATAATAACACTTACCGGTATACATGTACAGTAATATACACTACATGTGCAGTCATATACAGTACATTTACAGTAATATACAGTACATGTACAGTAATATACACTACACGTACAGTAATATTCACTACATTTTGAGGTGACATTATTACCATATTTTTTTTTACATTTGAGTTTAAAAAAAACCTACTAATAAAATGCATCAAAATAAGGTGTAATAATAGTATTGGCTGTTAGAAGCGGCCCTCTGGGGCCCAACATAAGTGCCATGTGGCCCTCAGTGACACCTGTCTTATAAACAATTGAACTGACCTTCAATATGAATGTGGTGTGTTGGACTCTGATTGCATTAAAAGCTTCAGGCCACAACAAAGTGTGCAAAGGTAAGCGCGCCTGCGACGCGTGAGAGAAGAGTGAGAAGGAAACAACGATGTCATTAAGAAATAAGATGCGGCATCAGTCAGTGATTGACAGCCGACAAGACAGTGAATAGTCTTGTGAGGCGACCCGTCCTCCCATTGACGCGGCTAATAGCCGCCTGTGCTAATTGGGAGTCAAGAATGCAATTAGAGGGTTTGAGACGGTATAGTCGCTCTAATTCATTTACTGCCATTAAGTTGCCGGCTTCCTCGCCAAATGAATTCTACATGATTAAAGCAATGTGAGCTGGAAATGATAATGAGAATGATGAGGTGCAGCTGAACTCCAACAGAGCCATCATTATGCGCTCGAGGAAACGCAAAGATTTTTACCACTCATTTATTCCTCACTTGGTGTTGATGAGTAGAACTTTAACTCCTCCATCTTGAATACAGACAACATGTCCCCATTTAACAACAACATGTACACGCCCACTTTTACCCTCCTTTCAGACTGTAAGGCACACTTATAATCCTTTCATTTTATCAAAACTCCACAGTGCGCCTTATAATGTACGGAATAATTCTGGTTGTGCTTACCCACCTCAAAGCTATTTTATTTTGTACATGGTGTGATGATAAATGTGACCAGTAGATGGCAGTCACACATTAGAGCTACGTGTAGACTGCAATATGATGGCAGTCACACATAAGAGCTACGTGTAGACTGCAATATGATGGCAGTCACACATAACAGACACGTGTTGACTGCAATATGATGGCAGTCACACATAAGAGATACGTGTAGACTGCAATATGATGGCAGTCACACATAAGAGATACATGTAGACTGCAATATGATGGCAGTCACACATAAGAGACACGTGTAGACTGCAATATGATGGCAGTCACACGTAAGAGATACGTGTAGACTGCAATATGATGGCAGTCACACATAAGAGACACATGTAGACTGCAATATGATGGCAATATGATGGCAGTCACACATAAGAGACACGTGTAGACTGCAATATGATGGCTTGTACAGCCCTTTGAGACACTTGTGATTTAGGGCTATATAAATAAACATTGATTGATTGATTGATGGCAGTCACACATAAGAGATATGTGTAGACTGCAATATGATGGCAGTCACAAATAAGAGATACGTGTAGACTGCAATATGATGGCAGTCACACATAAGAGATACGTGTAGACTGCAATATGATGGCAGTCACACAAAGGAGACACGTGTAGACTGCAATATGATGGCAGTCACACATAAGAGATACATGTAGACTGCAATATGATGGCAGTCGCACATAACAGACACATGTAGACTGCAATATGATGGCAGTCACACATAAGAGATACGTGTAGACTGCAATATGATGACAGTCACACATAAGAGATACGTGTAGACTGCAATATGATGGCAGTCACACATAAGAGACACGTGTAGACTGCAATATGATGGCAGTCACAAATAAGAGATACGTGTAGACTGCAATATGATGGCAGTCACACATAAGAGATACATGTAGACTGCAATATGATGGCAGTCACACATAAGAGACACGTGTAGACTGCAATATGATGGCAGTCACACATAACAGACACGTGTAGACTGCAATATGATGGCAGTCACACATAAGAGACATGTGTAGACTGCAATATGATAGCAGTCACACATAAGAGATATGTGTAGACTGCAATATGATGGCAGTCACACATAAGAGATATGTGTAGACTGCAATATGATGGCAGTCACACATAAGAGATACGTGTCGACTGCAATATGATGGCAGTCACACATAAGAGGTACGTGTATACTGCAATATGATGGCAGTCACACATAAGAGACGCGTGTTGACTGCAATATGATGGCAGTCACACATTAGAGATACGTGGAGACTGCAATATGATGGCAGTCACACATAAGAGATACGTGTAGACTGCAATATGATGGCAGTCACACATAAGAGATACGTGTAGACTGCAATATGATGGCAGTCACACATAAGAGACACATGTAGACTGCAACATGATGGCAGTCACACATAAGAGACACGTGTAGCTGCAATATGATGGCAGTCACACACAACAGATACATGTAGACTGCAATATGATGGCAGTCACACATAAGAAATACGTGTAGACTGCAATATGATGGCAGTCACACATTAGAGACACATGTAGACTGCAATATGATGGCAGTCACACATAAGAGATACGTGTAGACTGCAATATGATGGCAGTCCCACATAAGAGACACGTGTAGACTGCAATATGATGGCAGTCACACATAAGAGATACATGTAGAATGCAATATGATGGCAGTCACACATAAGAGGTACGTGTATACTGCAATATGATGGCAGTCACACACAAGAGCTACGTGTAGACTGCAATATGATGGCAGTCACACATAAGAGACACGTGTAGACTGCAATATGATGGCAGTCACACATAAGAGATATGTGTAGACTGCAATATGATGGCAGTCACACATAAGAGATACGTGTAGACTGCAATATGATGGCAGTCACACATAAGAGATAAGTGTAGACTGCAATATGATGGCAGTCACACATAAGAGATAAGTGTAGACTGCAATATGATGGCAGTCACACATAAGAGACACATGTAGACTGCAATATGATGGCAATATGATGGCAGTCACACATAAGAGACACGTGTAGACTGCAATATGATGGCTTGTACAGCCCTTTGAGACACTTGTGATTTAGGGCTATATAAATAAACATTGATTGATTGATTGATGGCAGTCACACATAAGAGATATAATAATAATAATAATACCTGGGATTTATATAGCGCTTTTCTAAGTACTCAAAGTCGCTTTACATGTTAAAAACCCATCATTCATTTACACCTGGTGGTGGTAAGCTACTTTCGTAGCCACAGCTGCCCTGGGGAAGACTGACGGAAGCGTGGCTGCCAATTTGCGCCTACGGCCCCTCCGACCACCACCTATCATTCATTCAACAAGATATGTGTAGACTGCAATATGATGGCAGTCACAAATAAGAGATACGTGTAGACTGCAATATGATGGCAGTCACACATAAGAGATACGTGTAGACTGCAATATGATGGCAGTCACACAAAGGAGACACGTGTAGACTGCAATATGATGGCAGTCACACATAAGAGATACATGTAGACTGCAATATGATGGCAGTCGCACATAACAGACACATGTAGACTGCAATATGATGGCAGTCACACATAAGAGATACGTGTAGACTGCAATATGATGACAGTCACACATAAGAGATACGTGTAGACTGCAATATGATGGCAGTCACACATAAGAGACACGTGTAGACTGCAATATGATGGCAGTCACAAATAAGAGATACGTGTAGACTGCAATATGATGGCAGTCACACATAAGAGATACATGTAGACTGCAATATGATGGCAGTCACACATAAGAGACACGTGTAGACTGCAATATGATGGCAGTCACACATAACAGACACGTGTAGACTGCAATATGATGGCAGTCACACATAAGAGACATGTGTAGACTGCAATATGATAGCAGTCACACATAAGAGATATGTGTAGACTGCAATATGATGGCAGTCCCACATAAGAGACACGTGTAGACTGCAATATGATGGCAGTCACACATAAGAGATACGTGTAGACTGCAATATGATGGCAGTCACACATAAGAGATACGTGTCGACTGCAATATGATGGCAGTCACACATAAGAGGTACGTGTATACTGCAATATGATGGCAGTCACACATAAGAGACGCGTGTTGACTGCAATATGATGGCAGTCACACATTAGAGATACGTGGAGACTGCAATATGATGGCAGTCACACATAAGAGATACATGTAGAATGCAATATGATGGCAGTCACACATAAGAGGTACGTGTATACTGCAATATGATGGCAGTCACACATAAGAAATACGTGTAGACTGCAATATGATGGCAGTCACACATTAGAGACACATGTAGACTGCAATATGATGGCAGTCACACATAAGAGATACGTGTAGACTGCAATATGATGGCAGTCCCACATAAGAGACACGTGTAGACTGCAATATGATGGCAGTCACACATAAGAGATACATGTAGAATGCAATATGATGGCCGTCACACATAAGAGATACATGTAGACTGCAATATGATGGTAGTCACAGATAAGAGATACATGTAGACTGAAATATGATGGCAGTCACACATAAGAGATACGTGTAGACTGCAATATGATGGCAGTCACACATAAGAGATACGTGTAGACTGCAATATGATGGCAGTCACACATAAGAGACACATGTAGACTGCAACATGATGGCAGTCACACATAAGAGACACGTGTAGCTGCAATATGATGGCAGTCACACACAACAGATACATGTAGACTGCAATATGATGGCAGTCACACATAAGAAATACGTGTAGACTGCAATATGATGGCAGTCACACATTAGAGACACATGTAGACTGCAATATGATGGCAGTCACACATTAGAGATACGTGGAGACTGCAATATGATGGCAGTCCCACATAAGAGACACGTGTAGACTGCAATATGATGGCAGTCACACATAAGAGATACATGTAGAATGCAATATGATGGCAGTCACACATAAGAGGTACGTGTATACTGCAATATGATGGCAGTCACACATAAGAGACGCGTGTTGACTGCAATATGATGGCAGTCACACATTAGAGATACGTGGAGACTGCAATATGATGGCAGTCACACATAAGAAATACGTGTAGACTGCAATATGATGGCAGTCACACATTAGAGACACATGTAGACTGCAATATGATGGCAGTCACACATAAGAGATACGTGTAGACTGCAATATGATGGCAGTCCCACATAAGAGACACGTGTAGACTGCAATATGATGGCAGTCACACATAAGAGATACATGTAGAATGCAATATGATGGCCGTCACACATAAGAGATACATGTAGACTGCAATATGATGGTAGTCACAGATAAGAGATACATGTAGACTGAAATATGATGGCAGTCACACATAAGAGATACGTGTAGACTGCAATATGATGGCAGTCACACATAAGAGACACGTGTAGACTGCAATATGATGGCAGTCACACGTAAGAGATACATGTAGTCTGCAATATGATGGCAGTCACACATAAGAGACATGTGTAGACTGCAATATGATGTCAGTCAAACATAACAGACATGTAGACTGCAATATGATGGCAGTCACACATAACAGACACGTGTAGACTGCAATATGATAATAAATAATATGACTCCTTTAATGCACCTTATAATCCAGTGCGCCTTATATATGAAAACAGACCTGAATAGACCATTCATCGGCAGTGCGCCTTATAATCCGGTGCGCCCTATGGTCCGGGAAATACGGTATATGCAAGTTTTTAAAGTGTTGTCCTTAGAGATATACAGTAGTACCTCAGTTTTCTTCGACCCCACTTTTTGTATGATTGTGTTTTCAACCAAAAGTTTCAAACGAACGTAGGTGGTTGGGGCATCTGGTCAGGATGCCACCCGAACGCCTCCCTAGGGAGGTGTTTCGGGCACGTCCGACCGGTAGGAGGCCACGGGGAAGAACCAGGACATGTTGGGAAGACTATCTCTCCCGGCTGGCCTGGGAACGCATCGGGATCCCCCCGGGAGGAGCTGGACAAAGTGTCTGGGGAGTGGGAAGTCTGGGCTTCCCTGCTTAGGCTGCTGCCCCTGCGACCCGATAAGCGGAAGAAGATGGATGGATGGATGAAGTTTCCAACGAGTCCTTGTGCCTGTGCAACATTCCATGGACTTGAGAGGCCAAACCCAGAATCCCACACACGTTGGTGACTCAGTCTCCGTCCTTTGTCATTGAGGACTACTGCCAAATAAGCCACCTGAGGGCCAAAGGAAGTTCCAAGTGCCATGCAGCACTTGGACAATGTAAGACCTGAGGTGGTTTGGTCCTTGATGGAAGCTCTCTCCACTGCTCTCTGTCTTGGACCTCGGTCTTTGTCTGTTCCCATGAAATGTTTCTGTCTTTGAAGTCATTGCCTAGTCTTCTTCTCCACCATTAGTCTTCCCCTTTTCCTCTTTCAGTCTATTTTGGGGATTCTGTTGCCATCCATCCCGAGCATGTGAATAAGTCAAAGCATCATTATTTCCCCTTTTTCCTTCTCATTTCCCACATTCCTAGTATGTCCGACTTACTGTAGACTTCCATCTTCTTTTGTGTCCTCACCGTCCATGTTCCTATCCTTGTGTACCATTTCCCAACAGCCTGGGCTCCTTTCGGTTCTGTCCAAGACGCAGTCAGAATTCTGACCACAATTTTCACATACATTTTTTGTGTTGCGGTTTTTCCTCGCATAGGTTTGTAGAGTGTGTGACCAACCCTCCTTCTTTCCTTCATAGCGGTCCCTGGCTGGAGACCGACATAGCAACGTTTTATAAAAGGTGAGAAAAGCTATTCAATTCCAGAAAGATTTTGTAATCAAGTACAAAAGCAGTGAAGTTGTCACGTTGTGTAAATGGTAAATAAAAACAGAATACCGTACAATGATTTGCAAGTCCTTTTCAACTTATATTCAATTGAATAGACTGCAAAGACAAGATATTTCATGTTCACTGTGGAGGACTCGCATCTCTGGGTTCCTCGGACCACCAATGACGGACATGACAGGCGCGGCAGTTTTGAGATTTTGTTTATTTTGCAATAAACTCTTCTTTTCTTGCCCTTCTGCTTTTCAGCACTCGCCTCTGGTGACAGTCGCGCTCTTTGGGTTGCTTTTCAGCCTGCTCGGGTTCGTTCTCGGGTTCTCTCTCTCCCATCAGCTCCAACTTCTCCCACCCCGTCCTTCTGGGCTGCTGCCCTTTTACAGAGTGACAGGTGATTAGCCAACTGCGCCCAGGTGGGCCATCTACGCACCTGTCGCCGATCTAGGAGCCGGCTACGGCACACCCCGCCTCGCTGCAGGGCTGCAGGCCACGCCTCCTCACATTCACACTGAGAAACTTTTGTTGTTTTTTGCAAATATTAGCTCATTTGGAATTTGCAGAGTCTTGAGGTTGCATGGGAGTTTGCCCAACCAGTCTACATGTGCTTTGTGGACTTGGAGAAGGCATTCAACCGTGTCCCTCGGGAAGTCCTGTGGGGAGTGCTCAGAGAGTACGGGGTATCAGACCGTCTGATTGTGGCGGTCCGCTCCCTGTATGATCAGTGTCAGAGCTTGGTCCGCATTGCCGGCAGTAAGTCTGACCAGTTTCCAGTGAGGGTTGGACTCCACCAAGGCTGCCCTTTGTCACCGAATCTGTTCATAACTTTTATGGACAGAATTTTTAGGTGCAGTCAGGGTGTTGAGGGGATCCGGTTTGGTGGCTGCAGGATTAGGTCTCTGCTTTTTGCAGATGATGTGGTCCTGATGGCTTCATCTGGCCAGGATCTTCAGCTCTCACTGGATCGGTTCGCAGCCGAGTGTCAAGCGACTGGGATGACAATCAGCACCTCCAAGTCCGAGTCCATGGTTCTCGCCCGGAAAAGGGTGGAGTGCCATCTACGGGTTGCGGAGGAGACCCTGCCCCAAGTGGAGGAGTTCAAGTACCTCGGAGTCTTGTTCACGAGTGAGGGAAGAGTGGATGGTGAGATCGCCTGGCGGATCTGTGTGGCGTCTTCAGTATTGCGGACGCTGTATCGATCCGTTGTGGTGAAGAAGGAGCTGAGCCGGAAGGCAAAGCTCTCAATTTACCGGTCGATCTACGTTCCCTTCCTCACCTATGGTCATGAGCTTTGGGTTATGACCGAAAGGACAAGATCACGGGTACAAGCTAAATGAGTTTCCTCCGCCGGGTGGCGGTGCTCTCCCTTAGAGATAGGGTGAGAAGCTCTGTCATCCGGGGGGAATGTGTCTCTTCAGTTCCCAAACCTTTACTGAGTGTTGTTAAAAGGAAAGGCCATGTAACACAGTGGTAAAAAAAAGCCTTTTTTGCGATGTGTTGCTGCCATTAAATTCTAAGTTCATGATTATTTGCAAAATAAAAAGAAGTTTCTCAGTGTGAACATGAAATATCTTGTCTTTGCGGTCTATTCAATTGAATATAAGTTGAAAAGGATTTGCAAATCATTGTTGTAGAGGTTGCCCTCCAGTGGGTTCCTCGGACCACCACACACTGCCACGAGAGCCCGGATCAGGGGTACAACACTTGTTTTATTTTCATCTAATAGTGCAAGGTTTTTGCTTTCCAGCAAAATGTCTTTTTCTCTCTCGCTCTCTCTGGCTCCCACTCCAACTCCAACCCCGTGTCTCGCTCCGGCTGCTGCTAATAAAGGCGACAGGTGATTAGACAACAAGGGCCACCTGGGCCATCCACTCACCTGTCGCCGTCTGCGAGGCCGGTCCTTGCACACCCTGTTCCGCGGCAGGCCCGCAGGCCACACCCCCCCTCCACAATTGTATTCTCTTTTTATTTACCATTTACACAACATGACAATTTCACTTGCTTTTGGCTTTTGCAAATAAATAACGATTGATAAAAAATAGTGAAAAAGATGTGAGATTCTTAGGATGAAGACAAGTGTTCACTCTTACTCACAAATATAATCCCAAGTATAATCCCTTTAGCCCGTTTTAAGACGCCGAGTAATCCATGTTTAGCAGCGTGAGATCAAGATATTGTACACCAGGAAATGCTAATCATGAAGTTTCCTCATGCATGTATATTTATTCCAGGTGCCATCTCTGCAGTCATTAGACTTGCACGCTGTAAAAAAGAGCAAAGCGTTGAAGCTGCTAATGAAGAGCCCGCAATCTTGTTTACATCTCAGCACTCTGCAAATAAATTCTGCCGCCGTTTATCAGTGTTTGACATCATTTTGTTTCATGCGAGGAGAACAAACTGTGGATATATTTTGAATGTGATGGGAGTTTCACAGCGTTAATGACTTACTAGACACATGAGTGCAAATAACGTTTGTGTGCTTTTGCGAGCAAGAACCGGAAAAGTCATCAAAAATGTGCAAAGAGGAAAGCGGAACTCTAAGGTTGAACAATCAACTCTGATTTGTTCAGATTGGGAAATAAATAAACAGCAAAGTACAGGAAATGAACAAAGAGATGAGTAAATGAGGGGAGAGAATAATATGCATACATGAATGAGTAGACAGACCACACACATCTTTGTGTCGCAAGTTTGTGGCATCTTGGGCGAAGAGTTTATGCAGTCGTGGTTTTACAAAAACTGAATGAAAGATTCTTGCTGGCCAAGTAAGAACGCTTGTTTATTTTCTCACTTAGCAGTTCTCACCTATCTAGTCGTCCCTACAGGGGCCATTCTACCAATTCTACTCAAACTGCTGTCTTTTTTACCAAAAAATATCAATCAATCAATCAATGTTTATTTATACAGCCCTAAATCACAAGTGTCTCAAAGGGCTGCACAAGCCACGGCGACATCCTCGGTTCAGAGCCCACATAAGGGCAAGGAAAAACTCACAACCCAGTGGGATGTCGATGTGAATGACTATGAGAAACCTTGGAGAGGACCGCAGATGTGGGTGACCCCCCACCCCCTCTAGGGGAGACCGGGTGCAATGGACGTCGAGTGGGTCTAGCATAATATTTTGAGAGTCCAGTCCATAGTGGATCTAACATAATAGTGAGAGTCCAGTCCATGGTGGATCTAACATAATAGTGAGAGTCCAGTCTATAGTGGATCTAACATAATAGTGAGAGTCCAGTCCATAGTGGATCTAACATAATAGTGTGAGAGTCCAGTCCATAGTGGATCTAACATAATAGTGTGAGAGTCCAGTCCATAGTGGATCTAACATAATAGTGAGAGTCCAGTCCATAGTGGATCTAACATAATAGTGAGAGTCCAGTCCATAGTGGATCTAACATAATAGTGAGAGTCCAGTCCATAGTGGATCTAACATATTAGTGAGAATCCAGTCCATAGTGGATCTAACATAATAGTGAGAGTCCAGTCCATAGTGGATCTAACATAATAGTGAGAGTCCAGTCCATAGTGGATCTAACATAATAGTGAGAGCCCAGTCCATAGTGGATCTAACATAATAGTGTGAGAGTCCAGTCCATAGTGGATCTAACATAATAGTGAGAGTCCAGTCCATAGTTGATCTAACATAATAGTGTGAGAGTCCAGTCCATAGTGGATCTAACATAATAGTGAGAGTCCAGTCCATAGTGGATCTAACATAATAGTGTGAGAGTCCAGTCCATAGTGGATCTAACATAATAGTGAGAGTACAGTCCATAGTGGATCTAACATAATAGTGAGAGTCCAGTCCATAGTGGATCTAACATAATAGTGAGAGTCCAGTCCATAGTGGATCCAACATAAAAGTGTGAGAGTCCAGTCCATAGTGGATCTAACATAATAGTGTGAGAGTCCAGTCCATAGTGGATCCAACATAATAGTGTGAGAGTCCAGTCTATAGTGGATCTAACATAATAGTGTGAGAGTCCAGTCCATAGTGGATCCAACATAATAGTCAGAGTCCAGTCCATAGTGGATCTAACATAATAGTGAGAGTCCAGTCCATAGTGGATCTAACATAATAGTGAGAGTCCAGTCCATAGAGGATCTAACATAATAGTGAGAGTCCAGTCCATAGTGGATCTAACATAATAGTGATAGTCCAGTCCATAGTGGATCTAACATAATAGTGAGAGTCCAGTCCATAGTGGATCTAACATAATAGTGATAGTCCAGTCCATAGTGGATCTAACATAATAGTGAAAGTCCAGTCCATAGTGGATCTAACATAATAGTGAGAGTCCAGTCCATAGTGGATCTAACATAATAGTGAGAGTCCAGTCCATAGTGGATCTAACATAATAGTGTGAGAGTCCAGTCCATAGTGGATCTAACATAATAGTGTGAGAGTCCAGTCCATAGTGGATCTAACATAATAGTGAGAGTCCAGTCCATAGTGGATCTAACATAATAGTGTGAGAGTCCAGTCCATAGTGGATCTAACATAATAGTGAGAGTCCAGTCCATAGTGGATCTAACATAATAGTGAGAGTCCAGTCCATAGTGGATCTAACATAATAGTGAGAGTCCAGTCCATAGTGGATCTAACATAATAGTGTGAGAGTCCAGTCCATAGTGGATCTAACATAATAGTGTGAGAGTCCAGTCCATAGTGGATCTAACATAATAGTGAGAGTCCAGTCCATAGTGGATCTAACATAATAGTGAGAGTCCAGTCCATAGTGGATCTAACATATTAGTGAGAGTCCAGTCCATAGTGGATCTAACATAATAGTGTGAGAGTCCAGTCCATAGTGGATCTAACATAATAGTGAGAGTTCAGTCCATAGTGGATCTAACATAATAGTGAGAGTTCAGTCCATAGTGGATCTAACATAATAGTGGGAGTCCAGTCCATAGTGGATCTAACGTAAAAGTGAGAGTCCAGTCCATAGTGGATCTAACATAATAGTGTGAAAGTCCAGTCCATAGTGGATCTAACATAATAGTGAGAGTCTAGTCCATAGTGGATCTAACATAATAGTGTGAGAGTCCAGTCCATAGTGGATCTAACATAATAGTGAGAGTCCAGTCCATAGTGGATCTAACATAATAGTGAGAGTCCAGTCCATAGTGGATCTAACATATTAGTGAGAATCCAGTCCATAGTTGATCTAACATAATAGTGAGAGTCCAGTCCATAGTGGATCTAACATAATAGTGAGAGTCCAGTCCATAGTTGATCTAACATAATAGTGAGAGTCCAGTCCATAGTGGATCTAACATAATAGTGAGAGTCCAGTCCATAGTTGATCTAACATAATAGTGAGAGTCCAGTCCATAGTGGATCTAACATAATAGTGAGAGTCCAGTCCATAGTGGATCTAACATAATAGTGAGAGTCCAGTCCATAGTTGATCTAACATAATAGTGAGAGTCCAGTCCATAGTGGATCTAACATAATAGTGTGAGAGTCCAGTCCATAGTGGATCTAACATAATAGTGTGAAAGTCCAGTCCATAGTGGATCTAACATAATAGTGTGAGAGTCCAGTCCATAGTGGATCTAACATAATAGTGAGAGTCCAGTCCATAGTGGATCTAACATAATAGTGAGAGTCCAGTCCATAGTGGATCTAACATAATAGTGTGAAAGTCCAGTCCATAGTGGATCTAACATAATAGTGAGAGTCCAGTCCATAGTGGATCTAACATAATAGTGAGAGTCCAGTCCATAGTGGATCTAACATAATAGTGAGAGTCCAGTCCATAGTGGATCTAACATAATAGTGTGAGAGTCCAGTCCATAGTAGATCTAACATAATAGTGAGAGTCCAGTCCATAGTGGATCTAACATATTAGTGAGAATCCAGTCCATAGTGGATCTAACATAACAGTGAGAGTCCAGTCCATAGTGGATCCAACATAATAGTGAGAGTCCAGTCCATAGTGGATCTAACATAATAGTGAGAGTCCAGTCCATAGTGGATCTAACATAATAGTGAGAGTCCAGTCCATAGTGGATCTAACATAATAGTGAGAGTCCAGTCCATAGTGGATCTAAAATAATAGTGAGAGTCCAGTCCATAGTGGATCTAACATAATAGTGTGAGAGTCCAGTCCATAGTGGATCTAACATAATAGTGAGAGTCCAGTCCGTAGTGGATCTAACATAATAGTGTGAAAGTCCAGTCCATAGTGGATCTAACATAATAGTGAGAGTCCAGTCCATAGTGGATCTAACATAATAGTGTGAAAGTCCAGTCCATAGTGGATCTAACATAATAGTGAGAGTCCAGTCCATAGTGGATCTAACATAATAGTGAGAGTCCAGTCCATAGTGGATCTAACATAATAGTGTGAAAGTCCAGTTCATAGTGGATCTAACATAATAGTAAGAGTCCAGTCCATAGTGGATCTAACATAATAGTGAGAGTCTAGTCCATAGTGGATCCAACATAATAGTGAGAGTCCAGTCCATAGTGGATCTAACATAATAGTGACAGTCCAGTCCATAGTGGATCTAACATAATAGTGTGAGAGTCCAGTCCATAGTGGATCTAACATAATAGTGAGAGTCCAGTCCATAGTGGATCTAACATAATAGTGAGAGTCCAGTCCATAGTGGATCTAACATATTAGTGAGAATCCAGTCCATAGTGGATCTAACATAATAGTGAGAGTCCAGTCCATGGTGGATCCAACATAATAGTGAGAGTCCAGTCCATAGTGGATCTAACATAATAGTGAGAGTCCAGTCCATAGTGGATCTAACATAATAGTGAGAGTCCAGTCCATAGTGGATCTAACATAATAGTGAGAGTCCAGTCCATAGTGGGGCCAGCAGGAGACCATCCCGAGCGGAGACGGGTCAGCAGCGCAGAGATGTCCCCAACCGATGCACAGGCGAGCGGTCCACCCCGGGTTCCGACTCTGGACAGCCAGCACTTCATCCATGGCCACCGGACCTGTGCCCCCCCCCCCCTCCACAAGGGACAGGGGGGCAGAAAAGAAACGGCAGATCAACTGGTCTAAAAAGGGGGTCTATTTAAAGGCTAGAGTATACAAATGAGTTTTAAGATGGGACTTAAATGCCAGCCTCCTGACTTAAATGCACAATCCTGATTGGAAAGTGGTGGCATACATCCGACAGGAGGCATTTATGGAAATGTAGAAGTGGGGTGATGACAAACTCATTGTGGGTGATGATCAATTCTGTTTGGTGTCAGAAAGGTGAACCTGAAGGCGAAGACCAAAATTCAACCTCACACCAAAATCCAATTTTTGGAATCTCGTCATCAGAATCTGTCGAGACCTTGGCACGAATCTGCTCCTCATTTAAAGTGTGAGTGCGGGAGGCTCGTTTTTTCCGTGGGAGCCGTGGCTAGCCTGACGAGAGCGGGGGTGAGGCGGGAGTCTGCCTGACGAGAGCGGGGGTGAGGCGGGAGTCTGCCTGACGAGAGCGGGGGTGAGGCGGGAGTCTGCCTGACGAGAGCGGGGGTGAGGCGGGAGTCTGCCTGGCGAGAGCGGGGGTGAGGCGGGAGTCTGCCTGACGAGAGCGGGGGTGAGGCGGGAGTCTGCCTGACGAGAACGGGGGTGAGGCGGGAGTCAGCCTGACGAGAGCGGGGGTGAGGCGGGAGTCTGCCTGACGAGAGCGGGGGTGAGGCGGGAGTCTGCCTGGCGAGAGCGGGGGTGAGGCGGGAGTCTGCCTGACGAGAGCGGGGGTGAGGCGGGAGTCTGCCTGAGGAGAGCGGGGGTGAGGCGGGAGTCTGCCTGACGAGAGCGGGGGTGAGGCGGGAGTCTGCCTGACGAGAGCGGGGGTGAGGCGGGAGTCAGCCTGACGAGAGCGGGGGTGAGGCGGGAGTCAGCCTGAAAAGGAATAAATCCCTCCTGGCAGAGGACCAGACTGGAGGGTAAAGAAGCGGCCAGGTACATATTTGACCACCACTTGACACGTATTTGACCACCACTTGACACATATTTGACCACCACTTGACACGTATTTGACCACCACTTGACACATATTTGACCACTACTTGACACGTATTTGACCACCACTTGACACGTATTTGACCACCACTTGACACATATTTGAGCACTACTTGGCACGTATTTGACCACCACTTGACACATATTTGACCACCATTTGGCCACCACATGACACGTATTTGACCACCAATTGACACATATTTGACCACCATTTGACATGTATTTGACCACCACTTGACACGCATTTGACCACCATTTGGCCACCACATGACACGTATTTGACCACCATTTGACACATATTTGACCACCATTTGACACGTATTAGACCAGCACTTGAGACGTATTGACCACCACTTTACATGTAGTTGACCACCATTCGACACGTATTTGACCACCACTTGACACATATTTAACCATCACTTGACACGTATTTGAACACTACTTGACACGTATTTGACCACCACTTGACACATATTTGACCACCACTTGACACATATTTGACCACCACCTGACACATATTTTTCCACTACTTGACACATATTTGACCACCACTTGACACGTATTTGCCACCACTTGACACATATTTACCACCACTTGACACGTATTTGACCACCACTTGACACGTATTTGACCACCACTTGACACATATTTGGCCACCACTTGACACGTATTTGACCACCACTTGACCCGTATTTGACCACCACTTGACCCGTATTTGACCACCACTTGACACGTATTTGACCACCACTTGACACGTATTTGACAACCACTTGACACGTATTTGACCACCACTTGAGATGTATTTGACCACCACTTCAGACGTATTTGACCACCACTTGACACGTATTTGACCACCACTTGACACGTATTTGACCACCTCTTGAGACGCATTTGACCACCATTTGGCCACCACATGACACTTATTTGACCACCATTTGACACATATTTGACCACCATTTGACACGTATTAGACCAGCACTTGAGACGTATTGACCACCATTTGACACGTATTTGACCACCACTTTACATGTATTTGACCACCACTTGACACGTATTTGACCACCACTTGACACATATTTGACCACCACTTGACACATATTTGACCACCACTTTACACGTATTTGACCACTACTTGACATGTATTTGACCACCACTTTACACGTATTTGACCACTACTTGACATGTATTTGACCACCACTTGACACATATTTGACCACCACTTGACACCTATTTGCCACCACTTCACACATATTTACCACCACTTGACACGTATTTGACCACCACTTGAAACATATTTGACCACCACTTGACACATATTCGACCACCACTTGACACATATTTGACCACCACTTGACACATATTCGACCACCACTTGACACATATTCGACCACCACTTGACACATATTTGACCACCACTTGACACGTATTTGACCGCTACTTGACATGTATTTGACCACCACTTGACACATATTTGACCACCACTTGACACATATTTGACCACCACTTGACACGTATTTGACCACCACTTGGCACATATTTGACCACCACTTGACACGTATTTGACCACTACTTGACCTGTATTTGACCACCACTTGACACGTATTTGACCACTACTTGACATGTATTTGACCACTACTTGACATGTATTTGACCACCACTTGACACATATTTGACCACCACTTGACACATATTTGACCACTACTTGACACATACTTGACCACCACTTGAAAGCAGCGGCCAGGAGGGCTGCCTCACTTTTTAATATCACCATCATGTCCACAAGACAATGCCATGGAAGCAGAACCCTCAAATGGAATACTGGATCAGCGGAGTTGATTCAATCTGACAAAGTGTGTCACATGACAGACGATTTAGTGTCAGGTCTGCCTCGGAGTTAGCAGCAATGACAATGCAAGTGTGCAAGCTAATAGCGTCAATATTAGCCCGGCGGCTCCTCCAACATTCATGAGTTCCTGGGTTCTCGTTACCCCACCGAGGCCTGTTAGATTTCTTTGCATGATTGGGCGTGCTCGCTCTCACAGCGTCTGTCGTGCCAGATCGCGCCGGCGTCTTTGCCAGGATGTTCTCCGTCAACGGTCCCCAGGCGCGGGAGCCAGACGCACGACGGCTTTCATCATCGGGGCCGCTTGATCTGGACTCAAACAGGAGATGGAGGCAAATGTGCTCACACGGCTGCCTCCAGCAAACACTTCAGGCGGCCTCGCTGGTTTATTGGATTCAATCCTGGTGACGACGAGTCATCATCACTTATATATCAGTCATTCACAGGCCATAACATTAGGTACACACTTACCTCATGACATCCCAACGCATCACTACACAGTGGTACCTCGACTTAAGAGCTAATTGTTATGTTTTAAATAGGTCATGTTATGATTTTCCTACAACATGTAGTTTCTCTTTAAATATCCTTCTCGAAAATGGCCTTGCAAATATATATCTGCCACCTAATCAACCTTTTCTTCTCCTTCTCTGCCAGCCCGGTATGGCTATGCTGCAACACTTCCTGCTAAATGGCAACTTGTGATTGGATACTCACTTTGGAGTGACAAGTGAGTATCCAATCGCAGTCTCGTTAACGTCAGGCTACCTGGATAGGCTACTGTCAACAACTTGTGATCTGATTGGCTATCACAACTGTCTATCAACTGTATGTGTTCTCAAATTCATCCGCTAACGGTCCCGGTGAGTATCCACTCACAGGGGGTGTAAATGTGACCAGCTAGAAGGCCTTACTGACAACATCTATGGCAATGATCTATCAACTGTATGTGGCTGTTCACTTACAGTGCACACACATTGTTGGTTCTGAAAGCAGATTTGGTACAGCATGGCAACATAAGCTAGCTGAATTCTGATTGGATAGAAGGTAAAAGTACAAACAACAGCAGTGGAAGGAGCATAATATGACATGAAGAGAATATCAATTATTTTACATATTTAGGGGAAAGTCAATGACTTTTATCTTGAATTATGATGATGATCCATGGTTATGTTAGGCCAGCAGAAAAGACCACCACTGGATGATAGTCACAGTTTAACTGGCAGTTTTCTGAGTGTGAACATCGGCCAAATTAAAAAAAACAATGCTCCTGACATGTGTTTATTAGGAGAGAAGATGGCGTCCACAAATGTAGTTCTCCCTCCACCTATAATCTGTTCCTTTTTGGAAATGATGCCAGCGGGTGCTGAACTATCATTTTGTCCAATTGGCTTGTTTTCCGCAGCCTGCAGACACAAACACACACGAGCTGTGGAAGCAGATGTTCAAAACATCTCCACAACTACTCAAGATTCACCAGCAGCACCCGGGAATTACAATCAGAAGACTTGCCAACTTATGAAAGGACGGCGCAGGGTTTGAATCCCAAACATTGCAACTCTACGACATGCCCCGTTGATCTACACGTACCTCTGTGTGTGTGTGTGTGTGTGTGTGTGTGTGTGTGTGTGTGTGTGTGTGTGTGTGTGTGTGTGTGTGTGTGTGTGTGTGTGTGTGTGTGTGTGTGTGTGTGTGTGTGTGTGTGTGTGTGTGTGTGTGTGTGTGTGTGTGTGTGTGTGTGTGTGTGTGTGTGTGTACATGAAGTCAAGTGAGGTAAAGCCCAGTGAGACACACACCATCAGTAAGTGTCAGTGTGACCAAATCGTTTGCATGAAAACCACTTGACACGTGTTTGACCACCACTTGACACGTATTTGACCACCACTTGACACGTATTTGACCACCACTTGACACGTATTTGACAACAAATTGACACGTATTTGACCACCACTTGAGACGTATGTGACCACCACTTGAGACGTATTTGACCACCATTTGACAGGTATTTCACAATCACTTGACACATATTTGACAACCACTTGAGATGTATTTGACCACCACTTGACACATATTTGACCACCACTTGACACATATTTGACCACCACTTAAGACGCATTTGACCCCCATTTGGCCACCACATGACACGTGTTTGACCACCATTTGACACGTATTTGACCAGCACGTGAGACGTATTGACCACCATTTAACACGTATTTGACCACCACTTTACATGTATTTGACCACCACTTGACACATATTTGACCACCACTTTACATGTATTTGACCACCATTTAACACGTATTTGACCACCACTTTACATGTATTTGACCACCACTTGACACGTATTTGACCACCACTTGGCACGTATTTGACCACCACTTGACACATATTTGATTGATTGATTTATTGAGACTTTTATTAGTAGGTTGCACAGTGAAGTACATATTCCGTACAATTGACCACTAAATGGTAACACCCGAATAAGTTTTTCAACTTGTTTAAGTCGGGGTCCACCACTTGAGACGTATTTGACCACCACTTGACACGTATTTGACCACCACTTGACACGTATTTGACCACCACTTGACACGTATTCGACCACCACTTGACACATATTTGACCACCACTTGAAACATATTTGACCACCACTTGACACGTATTTGACTACCACTTGACACGTATTTGAGCACCACTTGACACATATTTACCACCACTTGACACGTATATGACCACCACTTGACACGTATTTGACCACCACTTGACACATATTCGACCACCACTTGACACATATTTGACCACCATTCAACATGTATTTGACCACCACTTGACACATATTTGACCACCACTTGACACATATTTGACCACCACTTGACATGTATTTGACCACCACTTGACACATATTTACCACCACTTGACACGTATTTGACCACCACTTGACACATATTTACCACCACTTGACACATATTTACCACAACTTGACACGTATTTGACAACCACTTCACACGTATTTGACCACCACTTGACACGTATTCGACCACCACTTGACACATATTTGACCACCACTTGAAACATATTTGACCACCACTTGACACGTATTTGACTACCACTTGACACGTATTTGACCACCACTTGACACATATTTACCACCACTTGACACGTATATGACCACCACTTGACACGTATTTGACCACCACTTGACACATATTCGACCACCACTTGACACATATTTGACCACCATTCGACATGTATTTGACCACCACTTGACACATATTTGACCACTCTTGACACGTATTTGACCACCACTTGACACATATTTGACCACCACTTGACACATATTTGACCACCACTTGACATGTATTTGACCACCACTTGACACATATTGACCACCACTTGACACATATTTGACCACCACTTGACACATATTTACCACCACTTGACACATATTTACCACAACTTGACACGTATTTGACAACCACTTCACACGTATTTGACCACCACTTGACACGTGTTTGACCACTACTTGACACGTATTTGACCAGTGGTTGAGACGTATTGACCACTATTTGACACGTATTTGACCACCACTTTACATGTATTTGACCACCACTTGACACGTATTTGACCACCACTTGACACGTATTTGACCACCACTTGACACATATTTACCACCACTTGACACGTATATGACCACCACTTGACACCTATTTGACCACCACTTGACACGTGTTTGACCACCACTTGACACATATTCGACCACCACTTGACACATATTTGACCACCATTCGACATGTATTTACCACCACTTGACACATATTCGACCACCACTTGACACATATTTGACCACAATTCGACATGTATTTGACCACCACTTGACACATATTTGACCACCACTTGACACGTATTTGACCACCACTTGACACGTATTTGACCACCACTTGACACATATTTACCACCACTTGACACGTATATGACCACCACTTGACACCTATTTGACCACCACTTGACACGTATTTAACCACCACTTGACACATATTCGACCACCACTTGACACATATTTGACCACCATTCGACATGTATTTACCACCACTTGACACATATTTGACCACTACTTGACACGTATTTGACCACCACTTGACACATATCTGACCACCATTTGACACATATTTGACCACCACTTGACACGTATTTGACCACCACTTGACACGTATTTGCCACCACTTGACACATATTTACCACCACTTGACACGTATTTGACCACCACTTGACACATATTTGACCACCATTTGACACGTATTTGTTGTATTGTTGGCTCTTTTTGGATGTTTTGTTTAGTGGGTCTTATGGGCGCAACAGATGCATTGACTCACATTAGCCTCATTGTTCGCTGACTTTTGTTTACGCTTATTTACGAGTTAAAATGCATTAAAAAACGACAAATGTGTTTTTGTCTCTCATATAGACTGTA
The DNA here is from genome assembly GCF_033978785.1 of Entelurus aequoreus. Lineage (NCBI taxonomy): Eukaryota > Metazoa > Chordata > Actinopteri > Syngnathiformes > Syngnathidae > Entelurus > Entelurus aequoreus. The sequence goes on along the minus strand of NC_084733.1, from coordinate 7,496,614 downwards.
AATGACGGGCACATTTCCAAAATAGCGCAGCTCTAATTCGGAGCAAAACAAACACACAACGTAAAACAATGCCTGCAACTGCTTTGTGGCACAACAAAGTTTGGGGGCCACTAACTGAAAAAGACTGCAGTTAATTGAAGGTTTAAGGTGGCGACCCTTTAACAGATTATTTCCAAAACTTCCTGTGTTATTATGTGATCCTCAATTTGATGGAAAAAAATAGTAAAGGTTTGATCCAGAACCAATGCTGCTAACAATCCTAATAGAAGACTAGTCATGCATATTAAAGGCATCAATGGCTATAGTCTGTCAGATGACTATCTTTCTTTTACACTCTCCTCACACAAGAGAATTACATGCTGAATGTAGGTCAGTCCTGCAGAGAGATGTGAAAGTGAATAGTAAATGAAAACTATGCACAGCAACCCTTCCCAAAGGCTAAACTGCAGTGTGAGAAAAAGCGTGTTTTTACACTCGTGTTGCCTCATAGTCCAACCTCGCATTTAAATTCAAGTGATGTCCTCCCCGCTCCTCATCCTATTCCCTCCAATCCCTACCTGTCCACCTCAAGGGGGATGAGGACTGTTAAATAGATGGATAAATAGATGGCAACAGAGTACCTGAGCACTTCACCAAATCAGCAGTGACGTCTCCTCCTCCAGCAGCATTGCACCGCTCAATTATTGGTCATCATGTCGCCCAAGCGCCGGGGCCGGTCGCGGCGAGGGAGAGCCAAGGTTGCCACAGAGGACGGGGGCTCATCTGTAGGCCCCCCACCACAGTGGGAACACAAGAGAGACATCAGCCCGACATATTCCTGGCCATTCACACGCCTGCCATCCTTCTCCCTGCAACAATATGACATACTATTCAAATAAAGGAGGCTGGAGTAGTAACATGTTCAAGTAAAAGTAGAGTTTTATTGATCTAAAAGTCTACTCATATGAAAGTCACTATACACTCAGGGTAAAAGTTACTGTTGTGGATGCTGCTGGGGTCCTATTTGCTGTTGAAAACGGTAATCAGGAATTAAAATGCATTATCTTTATATAAAATCTAAAGCCATGTGATTATTATATTGCTCTTTATTTGTGATTGTAGGTGCATTATTTAGTACAGATTAAAAAGATGTTGTAACATAAATGCAAGTAAATATAATATGAATGAAAAATTAAATATACTGGTATAAACCCGAAAATATGATTATCAATAAATAAAACACTATATAAAGTCAAAAAATATTTATATTTTTTGTACACAATTGTAAAATATATCAACACATTTTACACACTATTGCTAAAACGTGAATCGGCTGACCTCTGGTGTTCATCTTGAGAACTGCAATTATACAGCATCCAAAATTACTAAATGTAATTTCATGTCATGTGACGCTTGTCTAAGACTAGATCTGACCAATCTAAGTCCAAGACTAGATCTGACCAATCTAAGACTAGATGTGACCAAACTTTGCCTAAGACTAGATGTGACCAATCTAAGACTAGATGTGACCAATCTAAGACTATGACTAGATGTAACAATCTAAGTCTATGACTAGATGTGACCAATCTAAGTTTAAGACTAGATGTGACCAAACTAAGTTTAAGACTAGATGTGACCAAGTTAAATCCAAGACTAGATGTGACCAATCTAAGTCTAAGACTAGATGTGACCGATCTAAGTGTAAGACTAGATCTGACCAATCTAAGACTAGATGTGACCAATCTAAGTCTAAGACTAGATGTGACCAATCTAAGTCTAAGACTAGATGTGACCAAACTAACACTAAGACTAGATGTGACCAAACTAAGTCTAAGACTAGATGTAACAATCTAAGTCTAAGACTAGATGTGACCGAACTAAGTCTAAGACTAGATGTAACAATCTAAGTCTAAGACTAAATGTGACCAAACTAAGTCTAAGACTAGATGTGACCAATCTAAGTCTAAGACTAAATGTGACCAAACTAACACTAAGACTAGATGTGACCAAACTAAGTCTAAGACTAGATGTGACCAATCTAAGTCTAAGACTAGATGTAACAATCAAAGTCTAAGACTAGATGTGACCAATCTAAGTCTAAGACTAGATGTGACCAAACTAACACTAAGACTAGATGTGACCAAACTAAGTCTAAGACTACATGTAACAATCTAAGTCTAAGACTAGATGTGACCAATCTAAGTCTAAGACTAGATGTGACCAAACTAACACTAAGACTAGAAGTGACCAAACTAAGTCTAAGACTAGATGTAACAATCAAAGTCTAAGACTAGATGTGACCAATCTAAGTCTAAGACTAGATGTGACCAAACTAAGTCTAAGACTAGATGTGACCAAACTAAGTCTAAGAGTAGATGTGACCAAACTAAGTCTAAGACTAGATGTGACCAAACTAAGTCTAAGAGTAGATGTGACCAAACTAAGTCTAAGACTAGATCTGACCAATCGAAGTCTAAGAGTAGATGTGACCAAACTAAGTCTAAGACTAGATGTGACCAAACTAAGTCTAAGACTAGATCTGACCAATCGAAGTCTAAGACTAGATGTGACCAATCTAAGACTATGACTAGATGTAACAATCTAAGTCTATGACTAGATGTGACCAATCTAAGTTTAAGACTAGATGTGACCAAACTAAGTTTAAGACTAGATGTGACCAATTTAAGTCTAAGACTAGATGTGACCAATCTAAGTCTAAGACTAGATGTGACCGATCTAAGTGTAAGACTAGATGTGACCAATCTAAGACTAGATGTGACCAATCTAAGACTAGATGTGACCAATCTAAGTCTAAGACTAGATGTGACCAAACTAACACTAAGACTAGATGTGACCAAACTAAGTCTAAGACTAGATGTAACAATCTAAGTCTAAGACTAGATGTGACCGAACTAAGTCTAAGACTAGATGTAACAATCTAAGTCTAAGACTAGATGTGACCAATCCAAGTCTAAGACTAGATGTGACCAAATTAACACTAAGACTAGATGTGACCAATCTAAGTCTAAGACTAGATGTAACAATCTAAGTCTAAGACTAGATGTGACCGAACTAAGTCTAAGACTAGATGTAACAATCTAAGTCTAAGACTAGATGTGACCGAACTAAGTCTAAGACAAGATGTAACAATCTAAGTCTAAGACTAAATGTGACCAATCCAAGTCTAAGACTAGATGTGACCAAATTAACACTAAGACTAGATGTGACCAATCTAAGTCTAAGACTAGATGTAACAATTCCAAATGCAGATGATGGGTCAGTTGAGGACTTGAGTGAGCTCATAGACAGAAATCCCAATTCCATGTTTCTTAAAAGTGTAACAAAAGAAGAAATAATCAAAATTGTAAAAAATTGTAAATCCAAGACTTGAACTGACTGTCATGGAATAGATATGGTAACGATAAAAAAGGTTATAGAAGACATTTCAGAACCTCTGACATATATCACCAATGTATCATTTTTAACCGGAAAATTCCCAGACAAAATGAAAATTGCAAAAGTCGTACCAATCTATAAGAATGGAGACGTACACCATTTACTAACTACAGACCAGTTTCATTACTTCCACAATTCTCCAAAATCATGGAAAAATTATTCAATAGTCGATTAGATTTATTTATTAACAAAAGTGGGACGCTCGTGGAGAACCAATATGGATTTCGAGCAAATATCTCAACATCAATAGCATTTTTTTAAATAACAGAGAAAACTACCAATGCAATAGATGGTAAAGAATGTGCGGCAGCAGTATTCATGGACTTAACAAAAGCATTTGATACAATTAATCATGATATTTTAATACAAAAATTAGAACGATATGGCATCAGAGGTTTGGTATTGAACTGGGTAAGAAGCTATTTAACCAACAGGAAGCAATATGTGAAGATGGGTGAAAATATGTCAACACGGCTAGATATATCCTGTGGTGTGCCGCAGGGATCAATACTGGGACCAAAATTGTTTAATCTTTATGTAAACGACATTTGTAAAGTTACAAAGGACTTAAAGTTAGTTTTATTTGCAGATGATACAACTGCTTTCTGTTCAGGAGAGAACACACAGAAGATAATACAAATAATAACAGAAGAAATGAACAAATTAAAAAGATGGTTTGACAAAAACAGACTATTTTTGAATCTCAGTAAAACTAAAATAATGCTATTTGGTAATAGTAGGAAAGAGCATCATACGCAAATACAAATAGACGGAGTAGACATCGAAAGGGTAAAAGAAACCTGGGGCCGTACTTATCAAGCTTCTTAGAGTGCCATTTTACACTTAAGTCCTGAGAATTTGCGAAATTTAGTCCTACTCTCAAACGTAAGAATAAAAGCTTTTTATCAACGTTCTTAAGTCTAAGAATCACTCCTACTCTCCACAATATTTAAGAGACCTTCAGAGGTGTCTTAAGTGGTTAGGAGTTGCCAGCAGGGGATGGCACTGAGGCGAGAGAGACGTGCGCCAACGTTCAGGGAACGGAACAATGTTTTGGGTTTTTTTTATGACGAACAGCTGATCAAACGGTATCGTTCAGACAGAGCGGATATTATTTTTGTCACAGATTTAATACTTTTCGATTCCTTGTTAATTTCTGCATGTGTCTGCAGTGGGCTAGTATATATAGAGCCACCCACACCAGTTTCAAATTAGTTGCCTAGTTAATGAATTGGAAAGAAAATGTTATGACAGTAGCGTATGTGTGTGGCCGTGAGGTGAGTGACGTCAGTGAGTGTGTGGGCGACAGAAGAGAGGGAGCGGTAGCGTGAGTGCCGGCGGGGACTAGTTTGTTTTGTATAATTTTGTAGTTTATTGTCAAAATATACACTCCCATTGTCCACTTAAATATTTCCAAGATATTTCTTTATTCTTAGATAACGGATTCCCTTCCGTGATTGGTCATTTCTATGGACACAGAAATTACGTCACCTAAAATTGCGTTTACGGCACATAGTAATGTCGTAATTCAGCTCTGAGTGTGACACTTAAGATTCAGTCCTACACTTCGCTGAAAGTGTGAGTAAGACGCTTGATAACTAACTTTTAAGTGCAGCTTTCAGCGAAGAATTTATTTACTCTTAAGTCAACTCTTAGCAGACTTCTTAGGAGTAATTCTAAGAAGCTTGATAAGTACGGCCCCAGATCAAATAGAGCAGCCGATATGAATGTATTGATTAAGTAGATCTCCCAAAGCTTTGGTATAAACTTGAAAATATTCCAATTCTGTCTTGATGGTCCTTCTTACTCAGCATATATGTCATCGAAAGAATTTGAGATTGACCAGTAACTTAGATTCCCTTGGAGGAAGAACTGGTCCGACGCATGCCAAAAGTCCTCATTTCAGCAGAATATTACATTTCCAAAGGAAGACAAATAAGGTTGCAAAAAGGCAATATTAGGGGTGTTAAGCCATATATCATCATTTCATGTCAAAGGTAAGCAGCTTGTAAATTTACCTGAGTTCATAAATAATCCTTTGTAATTTTACAGGAATAAAGTTCAAATATGACAAAAATTTTGAAGTTGAAAAATAATATGACAAGAAGGAAGTTGTTGTGAGCTAAATCATGTCATGTAAATGTTGTTGTCATTTCATGTCAAGTAATTTTGTAAAAACATTTTAAATGTTTTGTAACTACAAAAACATTTGTGTATTTTTTTCTCAAGTTTTTTTTTCATCTATTTTGTTTTTTTCGTTTTACTAAAATGTTGAAAATAAAAGTTGGCAATTCAAAAAAATAGAGTAATGATGTGAATTTATTTGTAATTTATCAGAATAAAGTAATTGTGTATTAATTTAAGAGTAATACATTTTATTACAATTATTATTACAGTCGTTAAGTTACGGGAAAAATGTAATGTGACGATAATGTCGCAAATAGAATAATGTGATGATAAATGTCGTAATTTTACGCAGATAGAATAATGTAATAATAATGTCATATTTTTACACAAATACATTTACAATGTGACGATAATGCCGTCATTTTACGCAGATAAGGTTACAATGTGACAATTTTTCTGTCTTGCCTCTGGTGAGGGCGGTCGCATTTTTTTCCGCTCCTTCTTCTCCCAGCTTGCTCTCTTTGTTTTTGTCTTGTCTGAACTTTTTCGAAGCCTCTTTCTTTGCGCTGTCCTCAAATCTAAACATCAGACATGGATATGATCAGCTGGACTCTCGACGCAATTGACAAAATTGGGATTCTGGGGAGCCTGGCTGCCCTGATGGAACCATTGCTGCGGGGTACGTGAGAGGTTCCTGGGATAAATGGAGATTCATGTGCCTCTCAGTCCTTTCCGTCGAGGACGTGGAAGACATCTACCTATTTGGAACCGTGATCGCGGGGCACCTGCTGATTGGGCTGGGCATTGCTCTGGTGTATCGTCAAATTCGTAAGACGATGGCAGCCACTCAAGGAGCCCAAAGGCTGTTCGTCGCAATGGAAGGTTTGGGCAGGGCTGTGGGAACACAGACTGTGGCGATTTCTGAACCGAATTGCAAGATGGATCACATCATGGAGAAGCTTGCTGAAAAGGAAAATTTAATTGAATTTGAGAGCACCCAGCATGGACGAATAGAACAGACAAGTCATTGTATTGTCTGCTCGCGGAAAACAAACATCCTAATCTACCATTTGACTCCCTCGAATGGCCTTGACGCTGTGGAAACAGGACCAGGCTGTTCTGAAAACACCCCCGAGGACACCTCAATGATGGACTCTTTTGACCTCCCTCCCTCCTCAACAACACCGGGAGTCGAACTTTTGCAGATCGGCCTCAGTATATAAAAAACGTTACATCATCACACCCAAGACAATTGGGCACACACACCCCCCGCCCCCCCTCCTCCACCCCACGCTTTCACCACCGCTTGTTTCCCCTCGGGGTGATGGTCGGATGGCAGCGCTTCATAGCAGCGGTCGCCTTCCAGGGCCCCAACTCCCCCACCCTCTGTTGCGAGTTTGTCGTGCTTAAATGTCACATGTTTATGTGTGCATGGCATGGAGGTTTTTTTCCCACTCCAGACTAGACCCTGTACACTGTTTGTTTGTCTAATCTTGAACGGGTTTGTGCTGAACACAAAGTTTCGTTGTACTTGTGCAATGACAATAAAGACCTATCTGATCTGAATAATATCGTAATTTTACGCAGATAGAATAATGTGACAATAATGTCGTAATTTTACGCATATAGAATAATGTGACGATAATGTCGTGATTTTACGCAGATAAGGTTACAATGTGATGATAACGTATTAATTAAGTCGTATTAACTAATGTGTGTAACGTGTACACACAGAGTACATGAGTGACTTAGAGAAAACAGTTGTATTAACTGATGTTTGTCATGTGTACACACAGAGGACAGGGAGTGTGTAAGTCATTACTATGAAGTGGAGAGCGGCTAGTATTAAATAAGCCTTGCTTCTTCCTACTCCTTTTTGGACATGTAGTAAAGAAAATGTAAAAATGTGATGCATCATTTTGAAACTATAGATGTTCAAATAAAAACAAGGTTATTTTGTTTCTATATGCAGTTAAGCACGATGCTATCACGTTATCTTGTAGCTAAAGTGTTTCGCCGATGTATTGTCGTGGAGATAAAAGTCACTGTGAATGTCCATTTCGCGTTCTCGACTCTCATTTTCAAGAGGATATAGTATCCGAGGTGGTTTAAAATACAAATCCGTGATCCACAATAGAAAAAGGAGAAAGTGTGGAATCCAATGAGCCAGCTTGTACCTAAGTTACGGTCAGAGCGAAAAAAGATATGTCTTGCACTGCATTCTAGTCCTTCACTCTAACGTTCCTCATCCACGAATCTTTCATCCTCGCTCAAATTAATGGGGTAATCGTCGCTTTCTCGGTCCGAATCTCTCTCGCTCCATTGTAAACAACGGGGAATTGTGAGAAGTCCTTCCTCCGGTGACGTCACGCTACTTCCGGTACAGGCAAGGCTTTTTTTTATCAGCGAGCAAAAGTTGCAACTTTATCGTGGATGTTCTCTACTAAATCCTTTCAGCAAAAATATGGCAATATCGCGAAATGATCAAGTATGACACATAGAATGGATCTGCTATCCCCGTTTAAATAAAAACATTTCATTTCAGTAGGCCTTTAAAGGTCTTTAACGCAGAAGTGATACATGGTTCTAACCCAGTGGTTCTTAACCTTGTTGGAGGTACCGAACCCCACCAGTTTTCATTTGCGCATTCACCGAACCCTTCTTTAGTGAAAAATTAAAAATAAAAAAATATTCTAATTCAAGACAAAGTTATATGTTTTTGGTAACACTTCAGTATGGGGAACATATTCTAAGTAACAAAGACTTAATTTACAGTTATTTGGACACTAGCGGAACATATTCTAAGTAACAAAGACTTAATTTACAGTTATTTGGACACTAGGGGAACATATTCTAAGTAACAAAGACTTCATTTAGAGTTATTTGGACACTAGGGGAACATATTCTCAGTAACAAAGACTTAATTTAGAGTTATTTGGACACTAGGGGAACATATTCTAAGTAACAAAGACTTAATTTAGAGTTATTTGGACACTAGGGGAACATATTCTAAGTAACAAAGACTTAATTTAGAGTTATTTGGACACTAGGGGAACATACTCTAAGTAACAAAGACTTAATTAAGAGTTATTTGGACACTAGGGGAACATTCTAAGTAATAAAGACTTAATTAAGAGTTATTTGGACACTAGGGGAACATATTCTAAGTAATAAAGACTTAATTTAGAGTTATTTGGACACTAGGGGAACATTCTAAGTAATAAAGACTTAATTAAGAGTTATTTGGACACTAGGGGAACATATTCTAAGTAACAAAGACTTAATTTACAGTTATTTGGACACTAGGGGAACATTCTAAGTAATAAAGACTTAATTTAGAGTTATTTGGACACTAGGGGAACATATTCTAAGTAACAAAGACTTAATTTACAGTTATTTGGACACTAGGGGAACATTCTAAGTAATAAAGACTTAATTAAGAGTTATTTGGACACTAGGGGAACATATTCTAAGTAATAAAGACTTAATTTAGAGTTATTTGGACACTAGGGGAACATTCTAAGTAATAAAGACTTAATTAAGAGTTATTTGGACACTAGGGGAACATATTCTAAGTAACAAAGACTTCATTTAGAGTTATTTGGACACTAGGGGAACATATTCTCAGTAACAAAGACTTAATTTAGAGTTATTTGGACACTAGGGGAACATATTCTAAGTAACAAAGACTTAATTTAGAGTTATTTGGACACTAGGGGAACATATTCTAAGTAACAAAGACTTAATTAAGAGTTATTTGGACACTAGGGGAACATTCTAAGTAATAAAGACTTAATTAAGAGTTATTTGGACACTAGGGGAACATATTCTAAGTAATAAAGACTTAATTTAGAGTTATTTGGACACTAGGGGAACATTCTAAGTAATAAAGACTTAATTAAGAGTTATTTGGACACTAGGGGAACATATTCTAAGTAACAAAGACTTAATTTACAGTTATTTGGACACTAGGGGAACATTCTAAGTAATAAAGACTTAATTTAGAGTTATTTGGACACTAGGGGAACATATTCTAAGTAACAAAGACTTAATTTACAGTTATTTGGACACTAGGGGAACATTCTAAGTAATAAAGACTTAATTAAGAGTTATTTGGACACTAGGGGAACATATTCTAAGTAACAAAGACTTAATTAAGAGTTATTTGGACACTAGGGGAACATTCTAAGTAATAAAGACTTAATTAAGAGTTATTTGGACACTAGGGGAACATATTCTAAGTAACAAAGACTTCATTTAGAGTTATTTGGACACTAGGGGAACATTCTAAGTAATAAAGACTTAATTAAGAGTTATTTGGACACTAGGGGAACATATTCTAAGTAACAAAGACTTCATTTAGAGTTATTTGGACACTAGGGGAACATTCTAAGTAATAAAGACTTAATTTAGAGTTATTTGGACACTAGGGGAACATTCTAAGTAACAAAGACTTAATTTAGAGTTATTTGGACACTAGGGGAACATTCTAAGTAACAAAGACTTAATTGAGAGTTATTCGGACACTAGGGGAACATTCTAAGTAACAAAGACTTAATTTAGAGTTATTTGGACACTAGGGGAACATTCTAAGTAATAAATACTTAATTTAAAGTTATTTGGACACTAGGGGAACATATTCTAAGTAACAAAGACTTCATTTAGAGTAATTTGGACACTAGGGGAACATTCTAAGTAATAAAGACTTAATTAAGAGTTATTTGGACACTAGGGGAACATATTCTAAGTAACAAAGACTTCATTTAGAGTTATTTGGACACTAGGGGAACATTCTAAGTAATAAAGACTTAATTTAGAGTTATTTGGACACTAGGGGAACATTCTAAGTAACAAAGACTTAATTTAGAGTTATTTGGACACTAGGGGAACATTCTAAGTAACAAAGACTTAATTTAGAGTTATTTGGACACTAGGGGAACATTCTAAGTAACAAAGACTTAATTTAGAGTTATTTGGACACTAGGGGAACATTCTAAGTAATAAAGACTTAATTTAAAGTTATTTGGACACTAGCGGAACATATTCTAAGTAATAAAGACTTAATTTACAGTTATTTGGACACTAGGGGAACATTCTAAGTAATAAAGACTTAATTTAAAGTTATTTGGACACTAGCGGAACATATTCTAAGTAATAAAGACTTAATTTAGAGTTATTTGGACACTAGAGGAACATTCTAAGTAATAAAGACTTAATTTAGAGTTATTTGGACACTAGAGGAACATTCTAAGTAATAAAGACTTAATTAAGAGTTATTTGGACACTAGGGGAACATATTCTAAGTAACAAAGACTTAATTTACAGTTATTTGGACACTAGGGGAACATTCTAAGTAATAAAGACTTAATTAAGAGTTATTTGGACACTAGGGGAACATATTCTAAGTAACAAAGACTTCATTTAGAGTTATTTGGACACTAGGGGAACATTCTAAGTAATAAAGACTTAATTAAGAGTTATTTGGACACTAGGGGAACATATTCTAAGTAACAAAGACTTAATTAAGAGTTATTTGGGCACTAGGGGAACATATTCTAAGTAACAAAGACTTCATTTAGAGTTATTTGGACACTATGGGAACATTCTAAGTAATAAAGACTTAATTAAGAGTTATTTGGACACTAGGGGAACATATTCTAAGTAACAAAGACTTAATTTAGAGTTATTTGGACGCTAGGGGAACATTCTAAGGAATAAAGACTTAATTTACAGTTATTTGGACACTAGGGGAACATTCTAAGTAATAAAGACTTAATTTAGAGTTATTTGGTTAGGGTTTTTAGGGGCACTCGCCTTTTGTTTATTTTTGGTTTAAGCATTAGATACGACGTTTACAAATTAATTAGCTACCTGCTGCCACCTACTGATATGGAAGAGTATTACACGGTTGCTCTGCCCAGCTCTAGACAGCACCGACACTCAACACAGCATTTTATTTGCAGATTATTATTACTGGTTTGCATAAAATATTTTTAACTCAAATAGGTTAAATTACGTAAACTCCCACGGCACACCAGACTGTATCTCACGGCGCACTAGTGGTTGAAAAACACTGATTTATAGCATATAAGAATATTCTATTACTGTTAAGCAAACTATGAATATTAAAACATATGTCCTTTTATCATAGCTACACGTATGACAAAAAAAAGCGCGTGAAAATCATTGGTATTCAGTGAGGTAAGATGAATTAAATGCGCTGACAGTTCATTGCTCCTGCCAAATGAATTGCACTGAGTGGAGCGGATCACCACTCCAAGATGGCGGCCCCGCGTCTCGTCAGCGCCAGTAGGCAGTAGCGCTCCATGCTGCGTACCCTTATAACATGTAAATGGTGAAATGGGTAAGGATTTCGAGCTTGTGAACTACAGTCTCCGCCAGCCGCAGGGGGCGCTAATGCGCCATGAAGCTGAATGGCCAGCCGCCTAACACACGAAGAAGAAAAGCAGCTTGTTTATTTCGGTGTTTGACCGGCGAGAGCGCACTTAGTGTGTGAGAGCGCCATGGATGTTGCCCACTTTTGCTTTCTATGTTCTTTATTTGTATGCAACTACGCTGCTTCGCCGCCCAACTTCGTGCTCATTTTCGCCGATGATTTGGGTTTTGGCGACCTGGGGTGTTACGGACATCCTAGCTCTTTGACCCCCAACCTGGACCGACTGGCGGCGAGGGGGCTCCGCTTTACGGACTTCTACAGCACCAGTCCTGTCTGTAGCCCGTCCAGGTGACTATGTTGTGTATAACCTACTCCCTCTCATTTGGTTACCTCATTTACATTTATAATGCTCGATTTTTTTAAATCAAAGTAATAATATAGTACAGTCAGATCTAGATGTGACCAATCTAAGTCTATAAGACTAGATGTGACCAAGCTAAGTTTAAGACTAGATGTGACCCATCTAAGTCTAAGACTAGATCTGACCAATATAAGTCTTAAGACTTGATCTGACCAATCTAAGACTAGATGTGACCGATTTAAGTCTGTGACTAGATCTGACCAATCTAAGTCTAAGACTAGATGTGACCAATCTAAGTTGAAGACTAGATATGACCAAACTAAGTCTAAGACTAGATGTGACCAATCTAAGTCTAATACTAGATCTGACCAATCTAAGTCTTTGACTAGATCTGACCAATCTAAGTCTAAGACTAGATGTGACCAAACTAATTCTAAGACTAGATGTGACCAATTTAAGTCTAACACTAGATTTGACCAATCTAAGTCTAAGACTAGATATGACCAATCTAAGTTTAAGGATAGATGTGACCAAACTAAGTCTAAGACTAGATCTGACCAATCTAAGTCTAATACTAGATCTGACCAATCTAAGTATATGACTAGATCTGACCAATTTAAGTGTAAGACTGGATCTGACCAATCTAAGTCTAAGACTAAATGTGACCAATCTAAGTCTATGATTAGATGTAACAATCTAAGTCTATGACTAGATGTGACCAAACTAAGTCTAAGAATAGATGTGACCAAACTAAGTCTAAGACTAGATGTGACCAATCTAAGTCTAAGACTAGATGTGACCAAACTAATTCTAAGACTAGATGTGACCAATCTTAGTCTAATACTAGATCTGACCAATTTAAGTCTAAGACTAGATCTGACCAAACTAAGTCTAAGACTAGATGTGACCAAACTAAGTCTAAGACTAGATGTGACCAAACTAAGTCTAAGACTAGATGTGACCAAACTAAGTTTAAGACTAGATGTGACCAATCGAGTTTTTAAAGTCAAAATACCAGTAGTAGTTTGGTATAGGCTGGGCGGTTCAGTTAAGCTATCCATACACTTAGGTAAAACGGAATCCATCCTATTTGGGTCCCTAATCAACCTTAAGAAAGTCAGTGACTTCACTATAAAAGTGGGTGACATTGTTATCACCAGGAAAGATGAGGTCACCTACCTAGGTTCCAATCTAGAGGCTAATCTTTCCTGTGATAAAATGGCAACCAAGGTAATCAAAAAGGTCAACCAACGAACAAGATTTCTCTACAGAATTTCCTCTCTGATCAACAAAAGCACCATGAAGATTCTAGGAGGAACTCTCATTCAACCCTTTTTCGACTACGCATGCACCTTCAAATCAAGACTCCAAACATCCCAAAACAAGCTAGTCATGTTACTTCTAGACCTCCACCCCAGATTACACCTCACTCCTACCCACTTCTCCAAAGTGGGCTGGTGGAGGACAGAGTAAAACAACTTGCACTGAGCCTTGTCTATAAAATCCGCTACACCTTCCTGATACCGAAGTACATGTCAAACTACTTCCAGAACGTAAATGACCGCCATAACCACAACACCAGGGTGAGCTCCACAAACCACGTCAAACCCAGATTCCGATCTAACAAAGGTCTTAACTCGTTCTCCTTCTATGCCACAATATGGAATGCACTCCCAACAGGTGTAAAAGAAAGTGCATCTCTATCCTCCTTCAAAACCGCACTAAAAGAACACCTCCAGGCAACTACAACCCGAGCCTAACCCCTTCCCCCCACCACATCCCACCTCCCCGGATTGTAAATAATCAAATGTATATACTTGTTCTCATGCTTTCTGAGCTCACTATGTTCACTGCTCTCTGTACTACGAAGTCAGACCTACACTGTTACAATGTCCATTTCTCAGATTATATAATTGTTGTTGACTGAAGTAAGCTGATAGCAACCCAACCTAATCCCCAGGATTGTAAATAATGTAAATAATTTAATGTATATACTCTGATGATTAACTTGTGTGATGACTGTATTATGCTGATAGTATATATTTGTACCATGAATTGATTAACATGGACCCCGACTTAAACAAGTTGAAAAACTTATTCGAGGGTTACCATTTAGTGGTCAATTGTACGGAATATGTACTGTACTGTGCAATCTACTAATACAAGTTTCAATCAATCAATCAATCAAAAAAACAAACAACTAACTTGTATACATATATTATTCTGACCTCGTCTACTTGAGGGTGGAAAGGTTGATTTAGTTGTCTTTCCAGGGCATCACTATTGACAGGCCGCTACCAGACCCGCTCAGGGATCTACCCCGGGGTCCTGTATCCTGGCTCAATCGGTGGTCTTCCATTGAACGAGACCACCATCGCAGAGGTGCTGAAACCTCTTGGCTACGCCACAGCCGTGGTAGGGAAATGGCACCTGGGCCTGGGGGCCAATGGAAGGTTCCTTCCGACCAGGCAGGGCTTTGACGAGTACCTGGGGATTCCATACTCCCACGACATGGTCCGTGCATCCTGGAGATGAACTGCTTCATTCACTGCGCTGCTTTGACCGTCTGCTTTTCTTCTTCCAGGGTCCATGTCACAACCTGTCATGCTTTCCGCCGGATGTCAAGTGCTTCGGATTGTGCGACGTCGACACGGTGGCGGTCCCGCTGATGCACGACGAGGTCATCAAGCAACAGCCCATTAACTTCCTGGATCTGGAACGGGCTTACAGTGACTTCTCCACCGCTTTCATCGCTGCAGCGGCCGAAAAGGACCAACCTTTCTTCCTCTACTACCCTTCCCATGTGGGCAACGTTGACCATTACTATGAACCACCAATAGTTTGTTTAATCTTACCATTGGTTCTTCTCTCCTGCACCAGCACACCCATTATCCCCAGTATGCAGGCCCGGGAGCTGCTGGGAAGACTTCAAGGGGTCCATTTGGAGACGCTCTGCTGGAGTTTGACAACACTGTGGGAAACCTGCTGGCTACATTGGAGAAGACCGGCGTGATCAACAACACCCTGGTCTTCTTCACCTCGGACAACGGGTGGGCTGCTTTTCACAGGAATGATTACTAATGTGTGCATTCATATATATCAGAAATATGGCTGTCACCTTTTAGGAATTAGGACCATTTCATGCCTCCCATTTTCAAGGGCTCAAAAGTGAAAGGACAGGAAATAGTGTCACTGTCCAAATACAAAACCCCAAAAGCAGTGAAGTTGTCACGTTGTGTAAATGGTAAATAAAAACAGAATAGAATGATTTGCAAATCCTTTTCAACTTATATTCAATTAGACTGTGTTGCGTTGACCAGCATTCCTCCAATGGGGAATTCAAATTGCTAGTCTCTCCCAGATTCTTTTTATGGCACATAAGCTGATGTTTATATTCAATCAACAGGCAGTAATTGGTATTTTGTGGTTTATTCTCCAAGCTTAGAGGACAACCGTGAGACCAATCTAGCACACCAGCGTTCCCCAGCCCGGTCCAGATCGGTCTACCAAAACCCCGGAACTCCTGTCTACTTCCTCCTTCCCCTGTCCCCCCCACATGCTGTTTCCCCAGTCTAGCTGTGCTCCTTATCTCAGGAATGTAATGGCAGTCTCAACAAAGACAGCGCTCTGCCTCTCTACTCAAGGACACTCGAATGCAAGCACTTTGTACCACACGAGACATTAGCTGATGAAAATATGACTATAGGAGTTTAGAAAGAAGTAACACTTAAATATGGATATGATTCTGATCTGCTTCCATCAACTGCAAAGTTGAAAGTTTGAAATGTGGACTCGTCCGAACACTTTTCCACTTTGCATCAGTCCACCTTAGATGAGCTCGGGCCCAGTGAAGCATTTCTGGGTGTTGTTGATAAATGGCTTTGGCTTTGTAAAGTAGAGTTTTAACTTGCACTCACAGATGTAGCGACCAACTGTAGTTACTGACAGTGGTTTTCTAATAATAATAATAATAATAATAGATTTTATTTGTAAAAAGCACTTTATATTGAGTAAACCATCTCAAAGTGCTGCAGTGTATTAAAAAAATAAATAAAAAGATAATAAAGAAATAAATAAAAATAAAAACTAGAATAGACAAATAGCTATAACTAGTATGCATATATCTAAGAAATTGCTTTTTTAAAAAAGAAGGGCTTTTAAGCCTTTTTTAAAAGCATCCACAGTCTGTGGTGCCCTCAGGTGGTCAGGGAGAGCGTTCCACAGACTGGGAGCGGCGGAGCAGAAAGCCCGGTCTCCCATTGTCAATAGCTTTGTCCTCGGAGGTTGGAGGAGGTTAGCCTGTCTAAAGTGTTCCTGAGCCCATGTGGTGATATCCTTTACACACCGATGTGGCTTTTTGATGCGGTACCGCCTGAGGGATCCAAGGTGCGTAATATCACGGCTTACGTGCAGTGATTTCTCCAGATTCTCTGAACCTTTTAATGGTATTACGGAGCGTAGATGGTGAAATCCCTAAATTCCTTGCAGTAGCTGGTTGAGAAATGTTGTTCTTAAGCAATTTGCTCAGGCATTTGTTGACAAAGTGGTGACCCTCGCCCCGTCCTTGTTTGTGAACGACTGAGCATTTCATGGAAGCGTGCTTTTATACCCAATCATGGCACCCACCTGTTACCAATTAGCCTGTTCACCTGTGAGATGTTCCAAATAAGTCTTGGATGAGCATTCCTCAACCTTCTAAATCTTTTTTGCCACTCGTGCCAGCTTTTTTGAAACATGTTGCATGGCATCAAATTCCAAATGAGCTAATATTTGCAAAAAATAACGTTTCTCAGTGTGAACATGAAATATCTTGTCTTTGCAGTCTATTCAATTGAATATAAGGTGAAAAGGGTTTGCAAATCGTCGTATTCTCTTTTTATTTACCATTTACACAACGTGACAACTTCACTGCTTTTGGGGTTTGTACTTCTGGACCTGGCTGTTCTCAGCTATGAACTGATGCTGTGATTTAAGTGCAACTTTACTTTTCTCCTCTACAGGCCTTCATTATTTCGCATGGCCCGCGGAGGTAACGCGGGGACTCTGAGATGCGGCAAAGGCACCACGTATGAGGGCGGCATGAGAGAGCCAGCCATCGCCTATTGGCCCGGCATGATCACGCCAGGTGTGCTGCAAATACACACTGTAATTAAATACGGTACAGGCCAAAAGTTTGGACACACCTTCTCCTCATTCAATGTGTTTTATTTATTTTCATGACTATTTACACTGTAGATTGTCACATCAAAACTATGAATGAACACATGTGGAGTTATGTACTTAACAAAAAAAGGTGAAATAACTGAACACATGTTTTATATTCTAGTTTCTTCAAAATAGCCACCCTTTGCTCCGATTACTCTTTTGCACACTCTTGGCATTCTCTCCATGAGCTTCAAGGGTGGCTATTTTGAAGAAACATTGAATGAGGCCTAGTGGTTAGAGTGTCCGCCCTGAGATCGGTAGGTTGTGAGTTCAAACCCCGGCCGAGTCATACCAAAGACTATAAAACTGGGACCCATTACCTCCCTGCTTGGCATTCAGCATCAAGGGTTGGAATTGGGGGGTTGAATCATCAAACATGATTCCCGGGCGCGGCACCGCTGCTGCCCACTGCTGCCCACTGCTCCCCTCACCTCCCAGGGGGTGAACAAGGGGATGGGTCAAATGCAGAGGACAAATTTCACCACACCTAGTGTGTGTGTGTGACAATCATTGGTACTTTAACTTTAACTTAACTTAATGAGAAGGTGTGTCCACACTTTTGGCCTGTACTGTACATTTAGATGTACTTTATTTAAAGAGGACAATACATATTAGGGAGCATTTGACTTGTAAACATGTGAGATTATAGCCAATGGCTAATTTCCACCTCAAAATATTAAAATTGAGACAAACATGTATATCATTGTATGTACCGTATTTTTCAGAGTATAAGCCGCTCCGGAGTATAAATCGCACCGGCCGAAAATGCATAATAAAGAAGGAAAAAAACATATAAGTCGCACTGGAGTATAAGTCGCATTTTTGGGGGAAATGTATTTGATAAAAGCCAACACCAAGAATAGACATTTGAAAGGCAATTTAAAATAAATAAAGAATAGTGAACAACAGGCTGAATAAGTGTACGTTATATGAGGCATAAATAACCAACTGAGAACGTGCCTGGTATGTTAACGTAACATATTATGGTAAGAGTCATTCAAATAACTATAACATATAGAACATGCTATACGTTTACCAAACAATCTGTCACTCCTAATCGCTAAATCCCATGAAATCTTATACGTCTAGTCTCTTACGTGAATGAGCTAAATTATATTATTTGATATTTTACGGTAATGTGTTAATAATTTCACTCATAAGTCGCTCCTGAGTATAAGTCGCACCCCCGGCCAAACTATGAAAAAAACTGCGACTTATAGTCCGAAAAATAGGGTAAACATTGAGCAATACCAAGATTTACGTGCCAAAAGTGCTAATGTAGACACAGGCATGTGACATATCCGCAAAGGCGCGGAAGTCCGCCTTTTTAAACATTATTTTCGCGTCAAAGTATAATTTCCACGTTATTTAAATTTAATATCAATAAAAATACAATCTGAACAAAATAAACGGTCTCCTCAGCCGCAAGTACTGGCTGTACTGAGTTGCAGGACAAGCTAAGAAGATTAGCGGCAAAGTAGACGGCCGTCCACGTTGTGGCTTTGATAACGAACGGAGGCGACAACAAGTAAGCCAGCGAGATGGTTAGCTAACTAGCCAGCTTGTAAAACCAATTAAACAAAAGTTCGGACTATAACCAAAGATGCTCACTACTTAGCTAACCATCTAGCTAGTTTACTAGCCCCTCTTTTTTTCAAAGGGTGCTCACATCCCTCATAAAACTTAGACTGAGACTTCCTTTTTATTGTCATTCAAATTTGAACTTTACAGCACAGATAAGAACGCAATTTCGTTACATAAGCTCATGGTAGTGCAGGATAAAAAAGCAATAAGGTGCATGTATAAATAAATAAATATATATGAATAATATATAAATATATATATATATAGCTGAGATAGGCTCCAGCGCTCCCCGCGACCCCGAAGGGAATAAGCGGTAGAAAATGGATGGATGGATGGATAAATAAATAAATAGATTACTGTACAGATAAATATATTGCACTTTTTCACGTGTCCACGTTTATGGATGTATGTTATATTGTCTTTTTTATTCCAGCGAGTTAATCCATTTTGGGGGGAGTTGAGGGGATTATTATGATGCGTTCAAGAGTCTTACGGCTTGAGGGAAGGAGCTGTTACAGAACCTGGAGGTTCTGCTTCGGAGGCTGCGGGACCTCTTCCTAGAGTCCAGCAGTGAAAACAGTCCTTGGTGGGGGTGGGAGGAGTCTTTGCAGATTTTCTGAGCCCCGGTCAGGCAGCGGCTTTTTGCGATTTCCTCGATAGGAGGAAGAGGAGTCCTGATGATCTTTTCCGCCGTCCTCACCACTCTCTGGAGAGACTTCCAGTCTGAGGCATTGCAGGCTCCAGTCCAGACAGAGATGCTGTTGGTCAGCAGGCTCTCTATAGTGCATGCGCTGCTGAGCTCTTTTTACAAGAGCTCCGGTGTGTAGGGACCAGGTTGTATAAAACAAGTGACAGAATACATATTTCAGGGTTTCCCCTTAATGTAGTTGAATGTGGCGCGCTGCCACGGCATTTAGATTACCGCCACACCTTGAAAATAAGGTTGTTTTTTTACTTGAAAACAAATTAAAGTAATATAATATGTTGTAGCTCCCTGAAGAAATAACACAAAGTCCAACGCTATTTTTAACTTGTATTACCAATCTTACTGAAGCAGGTCTTTCATACCGACAGCCATCAGACTGTTTAATGCATATGTTCCTTCTTGACTGCACTTAAATGTAGAGTATATGTAGAATATATTTATGTTATTTATATATTATATATATAATATATTATATTATTAATTATTATTCTTGTCTATTGTGAGCGAACTGTGGTGCTGAATTTCCCCCAGGGATCAATAAAGTACTTTCTATTCTATTCTATTCTATTATGATAACAAACAGCACAATTCAAACAGGTTTTACCTCCCGTGCAAACACTTTTGTCTCCGTGAGTCTTATCTTCCCCCGGACACACAACAACACTTCCTCATTCTCCGCCAATCACTTTTTAGGCGCAGACTGTGTGTTTGCAAACATGGGAAAAACTGACATCCAATCCAAACCACACCAACATAAAACATTAACATTAGCTGGTCATTACAGTACCGTATTTTTCGGACTATAAGTCACAGTTTTTTTTCATAGTTTGGCCGGGGGTGCGACTTATACTCAGGAGCGACTTATGTGTGAAATTATTAACACATTAGTGTAAAATATCAAATAATATTATTTAGCTCATTCACGTAAGAGACTAGACGTATAAGATTTCATCAAATTTAGCAATTAGGAGTGACAGTTTGGTAAACGTATAGCATGTTCTATATGTTATAGTTATTTGAATGACTCTTACCATAATATGTTACGTTAACATACCAGGCACGTTCTCAGTTGGTTATTTATGCCTCATATAACGTACACTTATTCAGCCTGTTGTTCACTATTCTTTATTTATTTAAAATTGCCTTTCAAATGTCTATTCTTGGTGTTGGGTTTTATCAAATAAATTTCCCCAAAAAATGCGACTTATACTCCAGTGCGACTTATTTATGTTTTTTTCCTTCTTTATTATGCATTTTCAGCCGGTGCGACTTATACTCCGGAGCGACTTATACTTCGAAAAATACGGTATGTATTGATATATATATAGCCTATTATTTGTGCACTATTGACAAGTGATGTACCCAAAACTCGACCACCGAAAAAAGACTTGGATCACCAAAAATCGCATTGCCGAAACAAGAGGTAAACAAAACACACGCCATTGTCTGGAGCGTTGTCAGCATGTCTGTGATGTGGATGTAATTGTTATATATCAGGGGTCACCAACGCGGTGCCCGCGGGCACCAGGTAGCCCGTAAGGACCAGATGAGTAGCCCGCTGGCCTGTTCTAAAAATAGCTCAAATAGCAGCACTTACCAGTGAGCTGCCTCTATTTTTTTAAATTTTATTTATTTACTAGCAAGCTGGTCTCGCTTTGCTCGACATTTTTAATTCTAAGAGAGACAAAACTCAAATAGAATTTGAAAATCCAAGAAAATATTTTAAAGACTTGGTCGTCACTTGTTTAAATAAATTCATTAATTTTTTTACTTTGCTTCTTATAACTTTCAGAAAGACAATTTTAGAGAAAAAATACAACCTTAAAAATGATTTTAGGATTTTTAAACACATATACCTTTTTACCTTTTAAATTCCTTCCTCTTCTTTCCTGACAATTTAAACCAATGTTCAAGTAAATTTATTTTTTATTGTAAAGAATAATAAATAAATTTTAATTTAATTCTTCATTTTAGCTTCTGTTTTTTCGACGAAGAATATTTGTGAAATATTTCTTCAAACTTATTATGATTAAAATTCAAAAAAAATTATTCTGGCAAATCCAGAAAATATGTAGAATCAAATTTAAATCTTATTTTAAAGTCTTTTGAATTTCTTTGAAAAATTTTTGTTCTGGAAAATCTAGAAGAAATAATGATTTGTCTTTGTTAGAAATATAGCTTGGTCCAATTTGTTATATATTCTAACAAAGTGCAGATTGGATTTTAACCTATTTAAGACATGTCATTAAAATTCTAAAATTAATCTTAATCAGGAAAAATTATTAATGATGTTCCATAAATTATTTTTTTTAATTTTTTCAAAAAGATTCGAATTAGCTAGTTTTTCTCTTCTTTTTTTCGGTTGAATTTTGAATTTTAAAAAGTCGAAATTGAAGATAGACTATGTTTCAAAATGTAATTGTCATTTTTTTGTGTTTTCTCCTCTTTTAAACCATTCAATTAAGTGTAAATATCATTAATTATTAATAATAACATAGAGTTAAAGGTAAATTGAGCAAATTGGCTATTTCTCTTAATCAGGAAAAATTATTAATGATGTTCCATAAATTATTTTTTTTAATTTTTTCAAAAAGATTCGAATTAGCTAGTTTTTCTCTTCTTTTTTTCGGTTGAATTTTGAATTTTAAAAAGTCGAAATTGAAGATAGACTATGTTTCAAAATGTAACTGTCATTTTTTTGTGTTTTCTCCTCTTTTAAACCATTCAATTAAGTGTAAATATCATTAATTATTAATAATAACATAGAGTTAAAGGTAAATTGAGCAAATTGGCTATTTCTGGCAATTTATTTAAGTGTGTATCAAACTGGTAGCCCTTCGCATTAATCAGTACCCAAGAAGTAGCTCTTGGTTTCAAAAAGGTTGGTGACCCCTGTTATATATATATTGCAGATATACCTGCGGACAGTCATCTACAAATTGTGCAAACATTAAGAGGACAGTGGTGACTTTAAAGAAGAGAAAGTGAAACTAAAGCAACAGCGCCAAGCAAGTGTGACGTCATAATCGCTACAGCTAGCCTCTTTAGTCGGAGACATGGAGGGATAGAAGTTAAGTGTCTCTAAACATGAGTACATTTTATAATAACACCAGAAGAAGATGCTACATTTGTTGCTAGTTGTTTTTAATTAAAAAAGTCATTAAAAGTCTGTAAACACTTGAAAATATCTCAACAAAGTACAAAAAGCAGCAATAATTGAAAATATGGCAAAATGATAAAAAAAACATGTTAATACTAATAACAGATTTGTTTTAAATGTATGTATACATTTTTTGAGCCTTTTTAAAGAAATCATATAACAAATTACTCTGACATCATGGTGACCACGCCCCCAACACCACAGGTTATCAGTTTAGGTGAAACCCTGTATTTGTGTGTAATGATTGTTGTGCTGCTAGGTGTGACCCAGGAGCTGGCCAGCACCCTGGACATCCTGCCCACCATCGCCGGGCTCGCTGGAGCTAGAGTGCCCCCTGTGGTGCTCGATGGTGTCGACATGGCCGACATCCTTTTTAACCACGGAAAGGTACAAAGAAGCATTGCCATTTTACAACAAAATAAGTGGTAGACAATAAATATTTGTATTGTGTGAGAGTCAAATATTATAATATCAGAGTGGTTGAAAAAAGGTAGAAATATTAAGGGAGTGGAAAAAAAGTAATTTCACGGGAATAGAGATGTCCTGTTATATGAACAAAACCATAGTTGTCATTAAAATCTGAACATTATAACACAAAGTTAAAATTGTGTGGAAAAAAGTCACTCTATGCAAGACTACTTTATTCAATCATCCACAGAGCAGTGTTGCCAACTTGGCCACTTTCTTGCTAAATCCGGTGACTTTCCAACTCCTCTTTCAAGATTCAAGATGCTTTATTATTGTCCATTCTTTAACATGTACAAGACACATAAGAACTGACATTTCATTTTCGGCACAGTCCCACTAAGAGCAGACATACGTTTACAGGGAGACAAGACGGGACCGCCAACGGATCAGCCACTTACGGCGCTCCTGGTGGTAAAAGGGTGATATTGGGAAAGGGGGGATTAGTAAAAAAAATACCAGTCAAAGACTGAGTCCAAGGGAAAAAAACTACTTTGCCATAGCACACATAAACATGTTACATATAATCATAACTTGCAACAGAGGTGGGGGGGGGGGAGTTGGGGCCCTGGAGGCCGGCCTGCTGCTGCTAAAAAGCGAAGGGGAATCAAGCGGTGGTGAAGGGGTGGGGAGTTTGTTTGTGTATATGCCCATTGTCTTTGGGTGTAGTGGTGTTGTGTTCATAGGCCCGGGGCCGTTCTGCATGCAATGCAAGCAAAGTTCGACTTCCAGGTGCCGTTGAGGAGGGAGGGAGGTCAAAATCCTGCTGGCCCCACTATGGACTGGACTTTCACAATATTATGTCAGACCCACTCGACATCCATTGCTTTCGGTCTCCCCTAGACGGGGGTGGGGTTACCCACATATGCGGTCCTCTCCAAGGTTTCTCATAGTCATTCACATTGACGTCCCACTGGGGTGAGTTTTCCTTGCCCGTATGTGGGCTCTGTACCGAGGATGTCGTTGTGGCTTGTACAGCCCTTTGAGACACTTGTGATTTAAGGCTATATAAATAAACATTGATTGATTGATTTGATTGATTGAAAATCGTCCATCTTTAAAAGGCCCCAGAGGATGATTACAGAACAGCCTGTTCTTGTCCTCAAGGCCATTCGAGGGAGTCAAATTGTAGTTAAGGATTTTTGTTTTTCCTCGAGCAGACATTACAATGGCTTGTCTGTTCTATTCGTCCATTTTGGCTCTCATACCCAATTTTTCATTTTCAGCAAGTTTCTCCATGATGTGATCCATCTTGCGATTCAGTTCAGAAATCGCCCCAGTCTGTGATCCCTCAGCCCGGCCCAAACCTTCCATTGCGACGAACAGCCTTCGGGCTCCTCGAGTGGCTGCCATCGTCTTAGAATTTGACGATACACCAGAGCAATGCCCAGCCCAATCAGCAGGTGCCCCGCGATCACAGTTCCAAATAGGTAGATGTCTTCCACGTCCTCGATGGAAAGGACTGAGAGGCACATGATTCTCCATTTGTCCCAGGAATCTCTCACGCAGCAATGGTTCCTTCGGGGCAGCCAGGCTCCCCAGAACCTCTTTTCCTCGTCGAAAAGATTTTGTCAATTGAGTCGAGAGTCCAGCTGATCATATCCATGTCTGATGTTTGGATTTGGAGGACAGCGCAAAGAAAGAGGCTTTGAAAAAAGTTTAGACAAGACAAAAGAGAGCAAGCAAGGAAAAGACGGGAGGAGAAAAAAATAAGATTGCCCTCACCAGAGGCAAGACAGAAAACGTATAAAATATATAAAATAAAAAAAATGTAGTGAGTATTAAGGCTGGATGTGGTTGTGCTGTGTTGGCAGAGCAAAAGGGAGAGCATGATGTTCTACCCCACTGATCCTAGTGAAGAATGTGGCCTGTTTGCTCTTCGCCTGGGGAAGTACAAAGCTCACTTCTACACACAAGGTAAGATGTCCAGCCTAGATGTTCCACATGTCACATGTGTCATTGTTGTCCAGGCTCCATCCACAGCACCACCACCCCAGACAAAGAGTGTTCAACATTCGTCTTGCGGAAGCATCACGACCCCCCGCTTATCTTCCATTTGGACGCCGACCCGTCTGAGCGGTACCCTCTCCCGCTGGACGGCCAGCCGGACATGCAGGAGCTGCTGGAGAGGATAAAGAGAGTCAAGGAAGAGTTTGAAGGCTCCATGTCGTTTGGGGAGAGTCAGACCTCCAAGGGAAGTGACCCCCAGCTGGAGCCTTGTTGTAATCCACAGTGCAGTCCCAAACCCAGCTGCTGCCACTGCTGACGTCAATGCAGGTAGGATCTCTTTGCTCACACAGTAACTTGCAGAAAGGAGAAGGAAGGGCATGGCCAAAAGTCCTCATTTCAGCAGAATGTTACATTTCCAAAGGGAGAAAAGTAAGGTTACAAAAAGGCAATATTAGGGGAGTTAAGCCATATATCCTCATTTCATGTCAAAAGTAAGCAGCTTGTAAATTTACCTGAGTTCATAAATAATCATTTGTAATTTTACAGGAATAAAGTTCAGATATGACACAAATCTCATTTTAAAGTTGAAAAGTAATACGACAAGAAGGAAGTGAATTGCAATTACAAAACATTTGTGCAACCACGTGTGTATTTTTATCAAGTTGTTTGCTCTCTAATTCAAGTTGTTTGCTCTCTAATTTCTCACTAAATGTAATGGACTTTTTTCATTTTGACATAAAAAAATATACACTACCGTTCAAAAGTTTGGGGTCACATTGAAATGTCCTTATTTTTGAAGGAAAAGCACTGTACTTTTCAATGAAGATAACTTTAAACTAGTCTTAACTTTAAAGAAATACACTCTATACATTGCTGATGTGGTAAATGACTATTCTAATGTCATTTTTATTTTTACTAACCTGTTTAAAATAAAAGTTTTCGATTCAATAAAATCAAATTACATGAATGAACTTGTAGTTTTATCAGAGTAAAATAATTTATGAGTAATACATTTGAAGTATTTATTATAAAGTCGTTAAGTTAAGTTAAGTTAAAAAGGTAATGTGACACTAATGTCGTCATTTTACACCACAGGTGTCAAAGTCAAGGCCCGGGGGCCACATCATTTTATCTGGCCCGCAAACACCTGGAAATGATATGTGTCAATAAAGTACTTCATATTTTCTCACAAAATGTAATGGACTTTTTTCATTTTGACATAAAAGATATACACTACCGTTCAAAAGTTTGGGGTCACATTGAAATGTCCTTATTTTTGAAGGGAAGCACTGTACTTTTCAATGAAGATAACTTTAAACTAGTCTTAACTTTAAAGAAATACACTCTATACATTGCTAATGTGGTAAATGACTATTCTAGCTGCAAATGTCTGCTTTTTGGTGCAATATCTACATAGGTGTATAGAGGCCCATTTCCAGCAACTATCACTCCAGTGTTCTAATGGTACAATGTGTTTGCTCATTGGCTCAGAAGGCTAATTGATGATTAGAAAACCCTTGTGCAATCATGTTCACACATCTGAAAACAGTTTAGCTCGTTACAGAAGCTACAAAACTGACCTTCCTTTGAGCGGATTGAGTTTCTGGAGCATCACATTTGTGGGGTCAATTAAACGCTCAAAATGGCCAGAAAAAGAGAACTTTCATCTGAAACTCGACAGTCTATTCTTGTTCTTAGAAATGAAGGCTATTCCACAAAATTGTTTGGGTGACCCCAAACTTTTGAACGGTAGTGTATGTACTGCTTGAAATTACATACCTTTTAAACTTTAATAGTATCCAATATTGCAACAAATATTACAGTATATTATCGTACTTTCCAAACATGTTATTGTCTAAATAAAAAATACTTCACTTTACAGCAAACTACCCATCAAATTAATAAAAATTACAATATATGTGACGTTGTTCTTTATAGCATATTACTGTAAATTAAAAACTACTTAAAATTCTATTGACTTAGCTGCCAGTTTTTGAGTGTGAAATCTACGGTTGTTTTTAACGGTGTATTACTGTAAATGGAAAGATTTTTTTTACTAGGGGTGTAACGGTACACAAAAATTTCGGTTCGGTACGTACCTCGGTTTAGAGGTCACGGTTCGGTTCATTTTCGGTACAGTAAGAAAACAACAAAATATACATTTTTGGGTTATTTATTTACCAAATTTGCAAAATCTTCCACCAAAAATATTTTTCTTAGTGGAATATTTGATGTGAAGTAATGGGAACCTTGGATAGGTCAATAATTCATAATAACATTGATTTTAATTCAATATTATGTTTTGAGCAATGACAGTTTGAAAGAAAAAAAACAGCTTTGTTTTATTAGTCAACATTGCAACTTTTTCTAAGTTACATTTAACCTTTAAGCTTTTTTATTTCACTTTTGTTATGTTTTTGTTTATTTTAATAGTATTTTTAGAATGTGCCGTGGGCCTTTAAAACATTAGCTGTGGGCCGCAAATGGCCTACGGGGCGCACTTTTGACACCCCTGCTATAGATAATAAAAAATTAAATGTGATAAATCTATGGATAAAAAGCAGAGCCTGGCGACGCATGCGTGTTTATCATAACTCTCTCGCTCTCTCTGTCTCTGCCCCTCCCAATTTGTTTTGTTTTTAACCCCTTCTTAACCCTGAACGTACATTGAAAATACACGCAACCCTAACTCAAAATGCCGGACATTTGAGGCATTTAAGAAACTCCGCCCTGACAGCTCCGCAAAAGAGGACATGTCCGGTGAAAAGAGGACGTATGGTCAGTCTATCCTAGCCCGTTAGCTGCTAGCATGCCGTGCGTTGTGCCTCGGTGTGCATTGTTTACACAACGTGCGTTACGCTTCTTAATATGTCTCTGTGGAAGCTCGTTCGGTACACCTCCGAACCGAACCGGAACCCCCGTACCGAAACAGTTCTATACAAATACACGTACCGTTACACCCCTAGTTTTTACTGTAGAAAAAATGGCAGCTAAGTTGCCAGAATAAAAAAAATAACTTGTACAGTTTTTCCATGAACAATATCATGTTGTAAAAACCAACGTCAATTTAACAACAATTCTGGCAACTAATCTGCCAGCTTTTTCCCCCAAAAAACAGTGCTACTGTTTTTCCATTTACCGTAAAATGTTGTAAAAAAAATTAAAAACCGTTATATTTTACAGATGGAAAATGGACAGTCCACTTAAAACAATGTATGTAGTTAATAATGACATCTAATTCCTACACCTCTAAAGGCTTAGTGGCCACATGCGTGGACAGCACCTTTTAGCTCTTATTTCCAAAATTGTGTACACTACTGAATTGGGGTCTTATGGCCGCTTATGCGGACACTTATACTGCCATCTGGTGGTGTCAGAAGAGTATAACATACAATGGAATTTGGGGTAAAAAAAAAGTGTAAAAATAACAATTAGCATGTCACTAAACATGAAGTACACGTTTGTGTACTTATGGACTAAGTACATCATATCAAAAGATGATTCTTAGTTTTTATTCTAATTAGGGTCCAATAAGCCCAAATAGCAAAGAGAAATAAAAAAAAGCATGTAAACAAACAAAAATGGTTGTTGATGGCAGCCATAACTGCCATGTAGCCCTCAATCAAAACCACTTTCACATCCCTGCTTAATAGAAAAATGTGATTATAATGTTGTCATTTTACCAAATAAAGCTACAGTGTGATCCATCCATCCATTTTCTACCGCTTGTCCCTTTCGGGGTCGCGGGGGGTGCTGGAGCCTATCTCAGCTGCAATCGGGCGGAAGGCGGGGTACACCCTGGACAAGTCGCCACTTCATCGCAGGGCCAACACAGATAGACAACATTCACACACTAGGGCCCATTTAGTGTTGCCAATCAACCTATCCCCAGGTGCATGTCTTTGGAGGTGGGAGGAAGCCGGAGTACCCGGAGGGAACCCACGCAGTCACGGGGAGAACATGCAAACTCCACACAGAAAGATCCCGAGCCCGGGATCGAACCCAGGACCTTCGTATTGTGAGGCAGACGCACTAACCCCTCTGCAACTGTGCTGCCCGCTACAGTGTGATGTTAGTCGCAATTTGACGCAAATAAAGTATTTTAATATCACACAAATTTAATTGTTAAAAAAAAAAAGTACTTGTTTTGTAAGAAAAAATAGGATAGGATAGGTCTTTATTGTCATTGCACAAGTACAACGAAACTATGTTTTCAGCACAAACCCGTTCAAGATTAGACAAACAAACAGTGTACAGGGTTACAGAACAGGAACGCTGATGGGTCGCCAAAAGCGCCCCGTAAAAGATAAGAAAAAGGTCAAACGCTGGGGAAGAAGATGAGTAAAAAAATACAATCTAGACTGGGCTCCTAAGGGGGCCTAGTCTGGAGTGGGAAAAAACCTCCATGCAATGCACACATAAACATGTTACATATAATCACGACAACTCGCAACAGAGGGTGGGGGAGTTGGGGCCCTGGAGGTCGACTGCTGCTATGAAGCGCTGCCATCCGACCATCACCCCGAGGGGAAACAAGCGGTGGTGAAGGCGTGGGGTGGGGGAGGGGGTGTGTATGTTTATGTGCCCATTGTCTTGGGTGTGATGATGTAATGTTCACAGACTGAGGCCGATCTGCATGCAGGCAAAAGTTCGACTCCAGGGGTCGTTGAGGAGGGAGGGAGGTCAAAAGCGTCCATCATTGAGAAAAAAATAGTCAAATGAGAATGAAGACCACAATCAAAGATTTTGGACATCAAGCATATATTTTATTTGAAGACCAAATTCATGACAAAGCAGGTTGTTTTGATGTGAAGTGGACAAGATGGTGTACTGTGTTCCTCTAGAAGTAGACACTAATGTTCATAACAAACTTCCTCATGAATCCTACATGGAGCGAGGCCTCGGCAGCATTTGGCCACAGCCAACTAATCGTGTCTTAGAAATGCTGAAGCGTCTCTGCTCGCCCAATAAATGAGATAATAAGACAGCCAAATGAAATTATTGCATATTACATACACATGAATGGAGTTTCTTCTTTTGGGGTTTGATATCTTTTTTCTTTCCCAATCAATGCCATAATGGGTAGTTGAATAACAGACAGAAGAAAACAGCACTACTTGGGAGTGTCTAATGTGTATATACATGAGTACTTCTGCACACCTGAGGGCTGTGTGGGTTAAATACTCTTCTTACTGTACGTACGCTGTATGCAAACGACCTCGGCCACACTACAAGCAGGAAAGAAGCACTTCAAATCCAATCTAAACCTGCGGCTTCACCGCCAAGAAGTCAAAACAGTGGTTGGCGTGTGAATAGGAATATGGCTTTTCACCAGCACAAACATGACAAGTCGTCATCAAACTCCTCACTCCTATTTTCAAAGTGTCCGTGTCACACCGGAAAGAAAAACTACTGATTGTACTGAAATAATAATTGAGAGAAGACATTTCTCATAATTGAACACAAATATAACAAGTAGGGATGTCCGATAATGGCTTTTTGCCGATATCCGATATCCGATATTGTCCAACTCTTTAATTACCGATACCGATATCAACCGATACCGATATCAACCGATACCGATATCAACCGATATATGCAGTCGTGGAATTAACACATTATTATGCCTAATTTGGACAACCAGGTATGGTGAACATAAGGTACTTTTTTTTAAAAATTAGTAAAATAAGATAAATAAATTAAAAACATTTTCTTGAATAAAAAAGAAAGTACAACAATATAAAAACAGTTACATAGAAACTAGTTAGTTAGTAACTAGTAAAATTAACTGTTAAAGGTTAGTACTATTAGTGGACCAGCAGCATGCACAATCATGTGTGCTTACGGACTGTATCCCTTGCAGACTGTATTGATATATATTGATATATAATGTAGGAACCAGAATATTAATAACAGAAAGAAACAACCCTTTTGTGTGAATGAGTGTAAATGGGGGAGGGGGGGTTTTTGGGTTGGTGCACTAATTGTAAGTGTATCTTGTGTTTTTTATGTTGATTTAATTAAATTAAATAAAAAAATTAAATAAATAAAAACCGATACCGATAATAAAAAAAAAACGATACCGATAATTTCCGATATTACATTTTAACGCCTATATCGGCCGAAAATATCGGCAGGCCGATATTATCGGACATCTCTAATAACAAGACAAGGTTTCAATTAAGTTGTATTTTTTCTAGGGAAAAATATGTTTAAAAAAGGGTTTAAATATGTGAGAAAAAGATCTTGTCTCATGAGAAAGAAGTCCTCCAAATGTTCTGACAATAAAGATTTTACATTTGGGGGCCAAGTTGTCAAATAACGAGGATTATGAGAGGAAAATTGATAAAGTTGTAATATTACAAAATTAGAAATAAATGCGTAATAGTTTGAGAGTAAATTTGTACAAATAAATTGTAATCTGCAAATAAAGTTCTATATTATTTGTAAGGAAAGTGGTAATAATAAAAAGTATTTTCACCGGGGGAAAAAAAGCCATCGTTTACAAACTAAATAACAATAAAAAAATGTCCGTATTTTTCGGAGTAGAAGTCGCTCCGGAGTATAAGTCGCACCGGCCGAAAATGCATAATAAAGAACGAAAAAAACATATATAAGTCGCACTAGAGTATAAGTCGCATTTTTTGGGGAAATTTATTTGATAAAACCCAACACCAAGAATAGACATTTGAAAGGCAATTTAAAATAAATAAAGAATAGTGAACAACAGGCTGAATAAGTGTACGTTATATGAGGCATAAATAACCAACTGAGAACGTGCCTGGTATGTTAACGTAACATATTATGGTAAGAGTCATTCAAATAACTATAACATATAGAACATGCTATACGTTTACCAAACAATCTGTCACTCCTAATCGCTAAATCCCATGAAATCTTATACGTCTAGTCTCTTACGTGAATGAGCTAAATAATATTATTTGATATTTTACGGTAATGTGTTAATAATTTCACACATAAGTCGCTCCTGAGTATAAGTCGCACCCATGGCCAAACTATGAAAAAAAACTGCGACTTATTGTCCGAAAAATGTGGTAAATACAAGAATAAAAGTGTGATAATATGATAAAAATAATTGTTTCTTGGGTAAGAAAAATAACATTGACACAATAGGAAAATAAAATTGAGATTTTTCCTCAAAGTTGAAAGATTTTTGAGAATATTACAAAGTCATCAAGAAAAAAAAAACCTATGACCAGAATAGTTTTGTATTATTACAAGAATTATTTGACCAATTATACAAAAATAAATAACATGGTAATATTATGAAAGCACATTGCTGATTTTCCCCCAGGGATCAATAAAGTATTTTCTATTCTATTCATTAACAATGTCATGTGTTGAAAGTATTAATTTTACCAGGTAAAAGTCAAAGAACAAGTTGGTCGTGTTGTAAGAATAACAAACTGTCATTTGAAGAGACAAAAAGTATAACCTCGAAATTTGAGGAGAATAAAGTCATAAGGTCATAACCAGAAGGGTTTTTAACAAATATGTCATAGTATTTAAAGATTCAAGAAAATAATATGTTGATTATACTGCAATAATAAAGACAAAAATAGAAGTATTTAATTTGAGGAATATATGTTATACAGTAATGTTAAGAGTGTACATTCCTCATACTATGACACTAAACTCAGAATTTCACTTCATAAAATAAATTTAATTTTTTTCCTAATGTGTAATGTAACAAAAATATAACAACAATAAGTCGAAATGCCTCAATAATTAGGTGTTATTTCGAGAGAAAATAACTAAAAAATGTAAATCTGTGAAAAAAAATAAGAAAAATGTCGTCCAATGAATTGTGATCTTCGGAGAATATAGTTTCCTTTTCATTTTGGTAGAAAAGTAAATAAATAAAATAAAATAAATAAATATACATACATACATATATTATATATATGTATATATAGTATTTTTTTTGTAGGGAAAGTCGTAATAGTAAAAGAGTAACGTCATATTTTCACAAGAAAGAAAGCTATAATTTACCAAAACAACAACAAAAATTAAACAGAAGAATAAAAGTGTAATGGTATGAAAAAAAAGTCTCTGGGAAAAAACCAAGATTGGAGAATAAAATCAAGATTTTCTGTCAATAAAGTTGAAATATTTAGATAATATTTAGAAAAGTAAAAAATCATTTTACAAGAAAAAAAGGACTATTACCATAATAGTTTAAGTATATAATATTACGAATTTAAAGTGAGATTTTTTTTCAAGGAAAAAAAGAGACCTTTTGAGAATAACGTGATAATATTATGAAAGTGCATTTGTAACGTTTCTTCAAGAAAAACAGTTGGTTGTGTTGTGTAATTTGCCGAGAAAAAAGGAAAGAACGTCATAATTTTAGGAGAATAAAGTGATAATGTTATAATCCTAACAGAAGGTGATTTACACAAATATTTAATAATATTACCTCATTCATATTTAAAGACACAGGATATAGACACAGGAAGTGCTGCATTCTAAAGAGTGGGAATTCTGGCATTCATGGTTACTAAAACAAATCAATCAAATTTTTTCTTTTTAGTGTGACTGGAACATTGTAAGGTAGTTATTGGAGCGTCCTGTCGCCATGAAGTAGACCAAGTAAAGCAGCAGCTGCTGTGATTCCTACATCTACACTATCTACACCATCACCCAGCAGCCCAACACTTGTTAGGTCTGACCATGCATCCCCGCTATCAGTCATCAGTAGGAGGTCAGGAGAAATGAAACAGGTGCTCCTAGAAAACAAGAAGGTCTAAAGAAAGATGAGAGTGTCCACTGAGATGGACATTCTGTGAATTGTCCAGTCTCGGAGGGACAGAAGGAGAATGGAGAGCACACCCGTTTGCAGCGCCCTCTGGTGGCCAGGTGCATGCGAGGCATGGCGTTCTTACTCCAGGTAGATGTCCTCAGTGGGGCAGGCGTACTCCAGGTGTTCCTGGTAGTATTCCTGGAAGGCCCGTCTACAGAAAGACATGACCGGGACTTATTTCCTGTTGCTATCAGCAATTACAATATTCATGACCTTCTAAATATGTTTTTCGACATGGTGAGAGTCCTCTAGACATGAAAAACACCCTTGGTCACCTAGACACTCTTTTAGTCCAATATAGTCACAAATTTAATCCAAAATAGTCACCAATTTAAACCAAAATAGTCACCAATTTAATCCAAAACAGTCACAAATTTAATCCAAAATAGTCACCAATTTAATCCAAAATAGTCACCAATTTAATCCAAAACAGTCACCAATTTAATCCAAAATAGTCACCAATTTAATCCAAAATAGTCACCAATTTAATCCAATATAGTCACCAATTTAATCCAAAATAGTCACCAATTTAATCCAAAATAGTCACCAATTTAATCCAATATAGTCACCAATTTAATCTAATATAGTCACCAATTTAATCCAATATAGTCACCAATTTAATCCAAAATAGTCACCATTTTAATCCATAATAGTCACCAATTTAATCCATAATAGTCACCAATTTAAACCAAAATAGTCACCAATTTAAACCAAAATAGTCACCAATTTAAACCAAAATAGTCACCAATTGAATCCAATATAGTCACCAATTGAATCCAATATAGTCACCAATTGAATCCAATATAGTCACCAATTGAATCCAATATAGTCACCAATTTAATCCAAAATAGTCACCAATTTAATCCAAAATAGTCACCAATTTAAACCAAAATAGTCACCAATTTAAACCAAAATAGTCACCAATTTAATCCAAAATAGTCACCAATTTAATCCAATATAGTCACCAATTTAATCCAATATAGTCACCAATTTAATCCAAAATAGTCACCAATTTAATCCAAAATAGTCACCAATTTAATCCAATATAGTCACCAATTTAATCCAATATAGTCACCAATTTAATCCAAAATAGTCACCAATTTAATCCAATATAGTCACCAATTTAATCCAATATAGTCACCAATTTAATCCAATACAGTCACCAATTTAATCCAATACAGTCACCAATTTAATCAATCAATGATAATTTATATAGCCCTAAATCACAAGTTAATCCAAAATAGTCACCAATTTAATCCAAAATAGTCACCAATTTAATCCAACATAGTCACCAATTTAATCCCAAATAGTCAACAATTTAATCCAATATAGTCACCAATTTAATTTAATATAGTCACCAATTTAATCCAAAATAGTCACCAATTCAATCCAATATAGTCACCAATTTAATCCAATATCGTCACCAATTTAATCCAAAATAGTCACCAGTTTAATCCAATATAGTCACCAGTTTAATCCAATACAGTCACCAATTTAATCCAATATAGTCACCAAATTAATCCAATACAGTCACCAATTTAATCCAAAATAGTCACCAATTTAATCCAAAATAGTCACCAATTTAATCCAATATAGTCACTAATTTAACCCAAAATAGTCACCAATTTAATCCAATACAGTCACAAATTTAATCCAAAATAGTCACCAATTTAATCCAAAATAGTCACCAATTTAATGCAAAATAGTCACCAATTTAATCCAATATAGTCACCAATTTAATCCAAAATAGTCACCAGTTTAATCCAATATAGTCACCAATTTAATCCAATATAATCACCAATTTAATCCCAAATAGTCAACAATTTAATCCAATATAGTCACCAATTTAATCCAAAATAGTCACCAGTTTAATCCAATATAGTCACCAATTTAATCCAAAATAGACACCAATTTAATCCAAAGTAGTCACCAATTGAATCCAAAATAGTCACCAATTTAATCCAATATAGTCACCAATTTAATCCAATATAGTCACCAATCAGCGACCACGATACTGATCTAGTGGCCAATACTATTATAGTATTGATGTTTTTATTTTATTTAACCATGTGACCAATACTATTATAGTATTGTTTTTAATTTATTTAGTCATGTGACCAATACTATTATAGTATTGTTTTTACTTTTAGTCGTGTGACCAATACTATTATAGTATTGATGTTTTTACTTTATTCAACCATGTGACCAATACTATTATAGTATTGATGTTTTTACTTTATTCAACCACGTGACCAATACTATTATAGTATTGTTTTTACGTTATTTAGTCATGTGACCAATACTATTATAGTATTGTTTTTACTTTATTTAACCATGTGACCAATACTATTATAGTATTGATGTTTTTACTTTATTTAGTCATGTGACCAACACTATAACTTGTGTAAAAACAGCACATTGGCTTGCACTGCTCAAATACTTATTGTAACTTTTAGCTCACTGCTGGAATAAGTCTTGTGGCTCACTGGCTAGCACTGCTCCAAGGCGTGCAGGACTCACCCAACACTCTCTGCTACAGGTCTCATGGACTCCTGGGACACGAAGACGTGGCAAGCGAACCTGCTCAGCATGGGGTGCTTGGTGATGAAGCCAAAGTAGCTGAGGGGGAACAGATGGAGAACAATGTCAGAGCAAGTCCACCTGAGGGCAGAAGGTAGGTGGAGTACCAGTTGTTCTTTGGATGGCAGCCGCAGAAGGAGATGTTCTTCATTTGGAAGAAGTGACTACATCGGTCAAACTGACGGTGGAGACAAGGAACAGGATTAACTCCTACATGAAATCTGACTAAACATTCACACATTGGAAGAAGTGACTACAAGGAACGGGATTAACTCCTACTAAATATGCATACTGGTGTAGTTTGTACTAACGCCACAAGATGGCAGTAGCTGCATTTCAAGTCGACCACAATACAAATGGCACATTTTCAAATTGTCCAAAGTAGTCCCAGACATGATAAAAGTAGGAATCATTCGTTATAAATGTGGTCAATGAAAAGGACTTGGATGGATGCTCACTATGAGGTTGAACATGTTCCGGTCGTGGTGTTAGTTTATTTGGACCATGCGTAGTTGGAAAACATGTTGCTCGTTTCTCGTTACATGTCCGAAAAGGAGTAGGAAGAAGCCGAATTGATTGAACCCTTTTTCCGTTTCACAGAAATTGCAAACACGTTTGTTTGTTTGTTCACTTCCACAAATACATAGATAATATCAAATAGATACAAGTAAATAAATAAAGACATTTCTAATAAGGTTGTCATTAGAGATGTCCGATAATATCGGACTGCCGATATTATCGGCCGATAAATGCTTTAAAATGTAATATCGGAAATTATCGGTATCGGTTTCAAAAAGTTAAATGTATGACTTTTTAAAACGCCGCTGGACGGAGTGGTACACGGACGTAGGGAGAAGTACAGAGCAGTTGCGTCTACCAGTCATACTTGCCAACACTCCCCATTTTCCTGGGAGACTCCCGAATTTCATTGCCCCTCCCGAAAATCTCCCGGGGCAACCATTCTCCCGAATTTCTCCGGATTTCCACCCAGACAACAATGTTTGCGTGCCCAATCACATAGTATCTAAGTTTTTTTACACACACAAGTGAATGCAAGGCATACTTGGTCACCAGCCATACAGGTCACACTGAGGGTAGCCGTATAAACAACTTTAACACTGTTACAAATATGCGCCACACTGTGAACCCACACCAAACAAGAATGACAAACACATTTCGGGAGAAGATCCGCACCGTAACACAACATAAACACAACAGAACAAATACCCAGAACCCCTTGCAGCACTAACTCTTCCGGGACGCTACAGTATACACCCTCCACCTCAACCTCCTCATGCTCTCTCAGGGAGAGCATGTCCCAAATTCCAAGCTGCTGTTTTGAGGCATGTTAAAAAAAAAAAAAATGCACTTTGTGACTTCAATAATAAATATGGCAGTGCCATGTTGGCATTTTTTTTCCCATAACTTGAGTTGATTTATTTTGGAAAACCTTGTTACATTGTTTAATGCATCCAGCGGGGCATCACAACAAAATTAGGCCTAATAATGTGTTAATTCCACGACTGTATCGGTTGATATCGGAATCAGTAATTAAGAGTTGGACAATATCGGATATCGGCAAAAAAGCCATTATCGGACATCTCTAGTTGTCATGAATAAATAAGTCAAAGAATAGTTTGTTTGGGAGCTGCTTCTTTGCACATGGAAACTGGACTTGAAACTTAGTGAGTCAAAGGAAATGTAGCAGTGTCACCTTTTTCATTGATTTATTTTTTTTAATTCACATTTGTTCATTGTTCTGTATTTCAAGTGTGCTATGTATTCACTTTTATTCAGGCTTTTTTAGAAAAATATACACATTTTATTACTTACTTCTTGTGTGTTCTGTATCGTTAAAATGCTGTTGTGTAAGGTTGTTTTAGGTGAGGGGGGGAAAAGATAATGTCACTTTTAAAGCGTTAAGAATTGTTTGAAATAAAAACAAACAAAAATGAAATTATGACCAATATTTCGGAATAATTCTAATTCATAGCGTAGTATTTGTGGGAATTCAAATTATTCACATCCACATTGGATCTTATAACTGCTACCAGGGATTGTTTACTTCATAATTAAAAAATAACTATAATAACGGCTCTTTAGGATCTCTTCCGTAAATCCCAACTCTATTCCATAATTTAACGCCAAAACTGATACACTAAATGTTGTACATTAAAATGCAAAATAAAGACCAAAAAAAAGCATATTTTTATATTTTTGTGTGGTGTTGTTGTTTGCATACCTGCGCTGACTGACCCAAATATTACAAACGTCTCTCGGTATGACGCCTACAACAGAGGTTCTCAAACACTTGGCTCTCCAAGTACCGGCATTAATATACAGTAGCATAGCAGGCTTAAGTATTCATTAAAAACAAAGCAGAGGTTTTATTTAGCAAGTATATTCAATATTTTGACCACTGTAACATTACGCACAGTTTGAACAGTAACACTGCGTTTGAATAACACTGTACTTTAATCAAGTGATTCTTTGGCGTACCACTAGAGGGAGCCAGTAGTGGTACCACAGTTTGAGAATCCCTGCACTAGGAGTAGAGTAACTGGATCTCCGCAGATTGACCTTACCTCATCCAGACAGTCGTACTCATCCTCCAGGCTCATGATCAGCTTCACGCCTTGCAAGCTGATCTCCAACTCGCAGAGGGATGGCGGCCGCACGTGCACGGTCCGTTTCCTGGACAGAGCGATCTTACGGAAGGACAAACATGGTCAGTGTCTGTTTGCTGGCGCTGCCACGTGCACTGTGCTGACCTTCTGCATGGCGGCGCACAGGATGCCGTTGCCTTGATGCTGCGGTACCTCAACAGAACCCAAGAACTGAACGTCGAAAGTCTCCATCCATGCCGGGTTACGCTTCATGGCTGTAAGACACACACACACACACACACATGTGCCATCTTGAAATCCATCACGCACACAAGTCAGTCAATGGAAGGTTCCTCTAGCTACCCAGCATCTCTTTAGACTGGCCAATGACTTCATGGGCGTAGAAGGCGGGGAAGATGCCCCGTTCTCCCGTCCGCATGTTATAGCCTCTGTACCAGTAGTCATCCTCTTCCTCCTCCACATACAGAGGGTCGTCCACGTCCAACTCCAGCTCATCTGCATGTCTGGGGATGAACCTACAGGGGGCAGTATACTTTCATCACAGCTCTGTTTCAAACTTGTTAGCAAACATGGCACCCTGTAGTTTAATCATTTAGGAGATCCTCTGGCCATACCCTCTCTGATTGGCCATACTCTCTCTAAACACGACTCTGATCAGAACAACGGCCGTGTATAGAGATGCATATAGTCAAAGTTGGCAGCAAACATGGCGCCCTGTAGTCACATCTGGGTCTTTTGACCAATCATTTAGGAGATCCTCCGGCCATTCCCTTTCTGATTGGTCAAAAGCCCCTCACATGACTACAGGGCGCCATGTTTGCTAACAATTTTGAAACCGTGTTGGCCATACTCTCTCTGTACATGACTCTGATCAGAACAACAGTCATGTATAGAGAGAGTATGGCCAACACGGTTTCAAAGTTGGCAGCAAACATGGCGCCCTGTAGTCATATTAGGGGCTTTTGATTATACATTTAGGAGATCCTCTGGCCATTCCCTTTCTGATTGGTCAAAAGCCCCTCACATGACTACAGGGCGCCATGTTTGCTAAGAACTTTGATACCGAGTCGGCCATACTCTCTCTAAACACGACTCTGATCAGAACAACAGCTGTGTATAGAGATGCATTTAGTTTCAAAGTTGGCAGCAAACATGGCGCCCTGTAGTCACGTCAGGGTCTTTTGACCATTCATTTAGGAGATCCTCCGGCCATTCCCTTTCTGATTGGTCAAAAGCCCCTCACATGACTACATGGCTCCACGGTTTCAAAGTTGGTAGCAAAAATGCGCCCTGTAGTCATATTAGGGGCTTTGGATTATACATTTAGGAGATCCTCTGGCCATACCCTCTATTATTGGCCATACTCTCTCTAAACACGACTCTGATCAGAACAACGGCCGTGTATAGAGAAGTATATAGAGTTTAAAAGTTGGCAGCAAACATGGCGCCCTGTAGTCACGTCAGGGTCTTTTGACCAATCATTTAGGAGATCCTCCGGCCATTCCCTTTCTGATTGGTCAAAAGCCCCTCACATGACTACAGGGCGCCATGTTTGCTAACAACTTTGAAACCGTGTTGGCCATACTCTCTCTGTACACGACTCTGATCAGAACAACAGTCATGTACTGTATAGAGAGTATGGCCAACACGGTTTCCAAAGTTGGTAGCAAACATGCGCCCTGTAGTCATATTAGGGGCTTTTGATTCATCATTTAGGAGATCCTCTGGCCATACCCTCTCTGATTGGTCAAAAATCCCTCACATGACCGCAGAGCGCCATGTTTGTGAAAAACTCTGAAACCGAGTCGGCCATACTCTCTCTGTACACCACTCTGATCAGAACAACAGCCGAGTATAGAGAGAGTATGGCCAACTTGGTTTCAAACTTGTTAGCAAACATGGCGCCCGGTAGTCACGTGAGGGGCTTTTGACTAATCATCTAGGAGATCCTCTGGCCATACTCACTCTGATTGTTCAAAAGCCCCTCACGTGACTACAGTTCGCCATGTTGGGTACCAACTTTGAAATGAAGTCGGCCATACTCTCTCTGACTCTGATCAGAACAACAGCCGTGTACAGAGAGACTATGGCTAACTTGGTTTCAAAGTTGGCAGCAAACATGGCGCCCTGTAGTCACGTTAGGGTCTTTTGACCAATCATTTAGGAGATCCTCTGGCAATACCCTCTCTGATTGGTCAAAAGCCCCTCACATACAGGGCGACATGATGGGGACCAACTCTGAAACAAAGTCGGCCATACTCTCTAAACACGACTCTGATCAGAACGCTTCTACTTAGCATATACTGAGCTTTATTATTGCAACATGATGCCTAAAAGCACATTAACATGACCTCATATATTGTTTGATTGTAATTTCTCTCACCTGTACACCGCCCTGTGTGTTTGGTCCCTCTCCTCTCCATTGATGGTACAGGAGAAAAGTCCAAAGGATTCAGTACCTTTGTGACAAACAGTCAACATTAGTGTTTTCTAGAAAAATATGAAGGCTCTTCAATATCAAAACAACAACAGTAGTCTTGCTTAATACTCTTAAAAGTGGTAGTAGTCCTAGTAGTAGTATATTAGTTTGAGCATGCTTACAAAGTTACGTATTTAGAACTTAGTAGTTCAAGCCTTTAGACTGAAAAAAGTCGAGATGACAAAAAGGCAAACATATTAGGGTTAGTGTTATGAGTCCAACTTCCAACTTCTGAGTTTGAAGTTGTTAAAAATATTCTTAATAGGCCTCAAGAAACTTTGTTTTCTGTACCTTAGTATAAAAACTACAAGAGAAAGCAAATGCTACTTGCGAATGGTCCGACACTTAATGATAATGTTTACTTGGCCAAGACAATCCAGACAACAACAGTCCAAATATATTCATTGACTTACTGGAGGAGCGGGAAGTACTGTTGACAAAGACGTTTAGGAACTTCTTGGAAAATGGGATGTCCGCCTCGGGTGATGAGTCTTCTGAAGAACTGAGGAGTTGGGACCTCAGCCTCTGATCCTGGCAACAGTAGTCCACCTGGCCCGTCTCCAAAGACTCCTCATCGCACAGCGTGGAGAGCTCGCTGTCATCACTCAGGATCGATGTGCACCTGAGAAAGTACAGTAGATACTTTAATACCCTAACTTGATGTATACAAATGTAGGACTGCAAAGGTGCTCTAGGTCACTCTCTAGACTAGTTCCAAGACCTCATCGTCAACAACCCAGATAAAATGCTAGCCCTTTTAGCATGAGCTGATGATTCCTCTGCCACTTATTGGTAGATAAGATTGCAATGCACACAAATCTTCTGACTTCCTTTGGAGTTTATTTCACAGTGGCATATGTTTTTGTTTACTCCTGGGCCCCGGCCTGCATGATCTGACTGTCCTACAGTCCTTGGCCGACTTCCCTCACTGTTCATGCACTCATTGGACAGTGAACATGTAAATATACTCAATAAAAGGTCCTAATAGAAACGCACGTAACGTTGACTACAATCACTAAATCGACACGCATTCTTCCGCTCTGTCATTGTCTTTAATTTACAGTCAGTGGTCAGTTTTTCAGTCACCGTTCATGCAATTATTGGGCGGTCTACATGTCAATGATTGTATGCAGCAACAGCGAGGATTTAGCCTACACAACAGTTCACGCCAGCTGACCAAATATTGTTTTTATGGCCAACTAGTTGTTGGGTAAATACTGAATGAAAAATATATTCAGAAGTACAGTAATCCCTCGTTTATCCCTGTTAATTGGTGGTAAATTAATATACGCAAAGTAGGAATTATTCATTATAAATCAAATATTTTTATAGCTAGAGTATTTTTTTAAAATGGTTCCGACTTTCTAAATAGTTTTTTTAACATTATGAGATTCCTCTAGACATCAAGTAACACGCAAGTATTCATCTTGTTTAATGCAATATATTAATGCTGCCGGAAGCTGAGCCAATCAGTTGCCACGATATTGAAAAGCGCACTCTGACTGGTTTGGTCTCATCGAGTGGCCAATAAATACTATTGTAATCTTGATGTATTTCGTTAATTTAGCCATTTTCA
Organism: Entelurus aequoreus; assembly: GCF_033978785.1. Classification (NCBI taxonomy): domain Eukaryota; kingdom Metazoa; phylum Chordata; class Actinopteri; order Syngnathiformes; family Syngnathidae; genus Entelurus; species Entelurus aequoreus. Next base: position 7,453,138 of record NC_084733.1, on the reverse strand, counting down.
TTCTTTAAAAATGCTCAATTTAGGCTAAAAAATACATAGATTATGCCAAAAAAACGCTGCGATAGACTTCCAAGTGCAATGTGGCGAGGGACTGTTGGCCTATTAATATTATTACCTTCTGAGGCTGACTAGTTCCAGAGTAGTGTTCTCGTCAACCACAAGCGTGTACTTCATAGAGTCATAGGCCAGTCCTTCGGTTTCACTGAGATGTTTGGGAGACAGGTCTATCTCACAAGGTGGGAGATCACGGTCAGGGCAGGGATGGTCAGGTATGCAGGAATCAACAGGTGGTGGTGACCGGTCTAGCTGTAAATCACTATCCCTGTGGGACTGCCTCCTCAAGTCATCCAAGAACGGGTACGAGTCCTCATGTTCGTCTTCTTCGTCATTGTCTGTGGAGTAGGTGAGGCTGAAGCAATGGTTGGTCTGAGCGGTGGGTATGTCCAGTGTCAGGCTGTGTTTGACCTCTGTGATACGTTCAAGAGAGGCAGAGGAGCGACTCGACGTCGTGGTCTCCGTCTCCCGCCCAATGTCTTTGTCGCTGATGACGCTGTCGGTAAGGCTCGGAGAATCAAGGTCTTTCCTTCCCACTAGCATCATCAAGTCATTATCGGGTTCATTCTGTTCTTCCGGTCTTTTGTTGTTCTTGGAAGATTTATCTGTGAAGTTTTTAACTTTAGTGGTACATGAGGAGTAATCGGTGGTCTCTCTTGAATTTTCTACACACTGATCCACTGTACTTGTGTCCTCGGTTTTGTTGCTCATATAGAGGCAAGAGTTCATCCCAACACTTCTCTTTGAAGACTTCCCCCAATTCATCTCAATCTTTCTGAGCTCTTCACCATCCCTCTCTTCATTCACTGACCCCTCAATTTCTGATTTCTTCTGTGGGTCATCCTCAGCAAAACTATCTCCGTCACCGATGTCTGAGGACGGTGAGATGGTATCTGATACAGACGCCTCCCTTTTGAAGCACTCTTCAGGACAGCTGATTGGGTACGAGCCTTCTGAGATCATCCTATTGACCAGGTTGCTAAGCAGCCAGGGTGAGTCAGAGTTTTCACTCAGGTCATCTTCGCTTTCTGACTCAGAATCCCCTTCACTGGTTTCATCATAATCATCTGTGGTGGGCATTAGCCGAGGTCCCACGGGTAGGTAGAAGGAGCGTTTGAAGCTCTCAAGGCTGTGATCTGGTTCTATCTGGAGCACCATCTGTCTGGAGAGACTGTCCTCACACTGCTGGGCAGGAGGAAGAGTCTCATCTGGGTCAGCTTGGTGATCGCAAGACAGGTCGTCATCTACATTCTGCAGTCCATTCAGAGCATAGCCGTCATCATAGGACTCAGGAGGCAAAAAGGGGGAGTGTACCAGAGATTGGATAGGAATGGTTGGAGAGGGTAAAGGGGACAAAGAGAGTAGGGGAACCCCTTCTTTAGTTGGCTCAGGTTGACCCAGAAAGAGAGACTCTTTTAGTCCCAAAATCCCACTGTCCTGTTCTAATTCTGTATCCGCGTCTAGTTCCTGGTCGGATGTCGGTGAGCTGGCCTCCTCGATGGAGTTGGTGAGGTGTGAAGAACGCCCACTACTGCTCTCACTGGTCAGATCAAGCTCTGTTTCTGAGATGGAGGAGATCATGTTGGAGACCACATGTCCTTCACAGGGAAAGTCTATGTCCTCTTCGCCATCAAGCTCAGAGTCAGAGCCAGGAGAGCTAAGTTCTTTGTCCTGGTCTGAGGTCAAATAACCTTGCTGGTTCATGTCAGCGATCCCAGGGTCTGAAGATGGAGAGGTGGAATCATTCGCTACTGCCAATGGAGCTGCCATTGACTGAGAATCAGAACTTTTGGACTGGTCAAGAGCATCTGAGTGACGAGAGGATACACTGGAGAAGGAAGTGGGATCAAAGGGTTCAATGGATGGAAACTCGGTGTACGCCGACGGATTCTCCTTGCACACCATATCGTACGTCTCCTTACGCATGAACTCAACTTCAAAGTCCTTGTCTAGTTCGTCCTCTGATAAGGGTGTGTCGGCGCCGTCGTTGGTTTCTAAGGGCGCAGTGGACGACAAACAGTGACTGGTTCCATCCGGATCGAGATCGTTCCCTGCCTCCATGCCAGACTCACTGGTAATTGTGTATGTGTCTGTGGGAAGCCGGTTTGAGTGTTTGTGGCTGTGGCTATTGTTGAGGTCATGGTCCACCTCCGTGTCTGAACACTGGGAGTGCTCATCTACAGATGGTACTCTGGTGGTCTGGATTAGGGGGTCATCTTTTGGTTGGACGATGTCAACGGGGCAATGATGGGACTTGAGTTGACCAAATGAACCTGGGGATAAAAATATACAACATTAACTGGGAATATTAAATGGCATACAGGATTATGCAGTAGGTACCGTGAGATTACATGGCGACGAGTCAGATTAATTAATTTAGTCTTTTTGGACGTGGATGTAGATGGAATGACTTCTGAACTAGCTAGGCAGGCCTTTTTATTTGGTTACCGTATTCAAGCCTCTCCCGCCTGTTGCCCTCCATGTCGCACAGGAGGGGCCTGTGAGGGGAATGGGGGTTCCCACCCTGCCCTGCTTGTTTTGCTGGAGTACCTTGACTCTGGGACACTGGCGGCTGGACAACTGAAGAGGCTGGGCACTGGCCCGTCACATGGCTGCCATCCTCCAAGCACAAGTGGGTGGGAGTCGTGCGGCCTGGGAGTACAGTCGAAATTTGTGACGCTTGTTTGGTGATGATGAGTTAGAATTCAAACTAGTTATAGTTTGTGACAATTAAAAGAGTGGCGTAAGGGGAAGATACACCAGGTGCCATCAGACTTCAAGGGAGGCGCAGATTGATAAAAATGAAGAAAAACTGTCTTTAAAGGGGAACTGCACTTTTTTGTAATTGTGCCTATTATCATGTATATATTACATGTTATTATGAATGTTACTACATGACATATATACTTACATCATGTATATATTACATTTTATTATGAATGTTACTACATGACATATATACTTACATCATGTATGTATATATTACATGTTATTATGAATGTTACTACATGACATATATACTTACATCATGTATATATTACATGTTATTATGAATGTTACTACATAACATATATACTTACATCATGTATATATTACATGTTATTATGAATGTTACTACATGACATATATACTTACATCATGTATATATTACATGTTATTATGAATGTTACTACATGACATATATACTTACATCATGTATATATTACATGTTATTATGAATGTTACTACATTACATATATACTTACATCATGTATATATTACATGTTATTATGAATGTTACCACATGACATATATGCTTACATCATGTATATATTACGTGTTATTATGAATGTTACTACATGACATATACTTACATCATGTATATATTACATTTTATTATGAATGTTACTACTATACATATATACTTACATCATGTATATATTACATGTTATTATGAATGTTACTACATGACATATATACTTACATCATGTATATATTGCGTGTTATTATGAATGTTACTACATGACATATATACTTACATCATGTATATATTACATGTTATTATGAATGTTACTACATGACATATACACTTACATCATGTATATATTACGTGTTATTATGAATGTTACTACATGACATATATACTTACATTATGTATATAGTACATGTTATTATGAATGTTACTACATGACATATATACTTACATCATGTATATATTACATGTTATTATGAATGTTACTAAATTACATATATACTTACATCATGTATGTATATATTACATGTTATTATGAATGTTACTACATGACATATATACTTACATCATGTATATATTACATGTTATTATGAATGTTACTACATGACATATACTTACATCATGTATATATTACATGTTATTATGAATGTTACTACATGACATATATACTTACATCATGTATATATTACGTGTTATTATGAATGTTACTACATGACATATATACTTACATCATGTATATATTACATGTTATTATGAATGTTACTACATAACATATATACTTACATCATGTATATATTACGTGTTATTATGAATGTTACTACATGAAATATATACTTACATTATGTATATAGTACATGTTATTATTAATGTTACTACATGACATATATACTTACATCATGTATATATTACATGTTATTATGAATGTTACTACATGACATATATACTTACATCATGTATATATTACATGTTATTATGAATGTTACTACATTACATATATACTTACATCATGTATATAAAACATGTTATGAATGTTACTACATAACATATATACTTACATCATGTATATATTACATATTATGAATGTTACTACACGACATATATACTTACATTATGTATATATTACATGTTATTACGAATGTTACTACATGACATATATACTTACATCATGTATGTATTACGTGTTATTGCGAATATTACTACATGACATATATACTTACATCATGTATATATTACGTGTTATGAATGTTACTACATGACATATATACTTACATTATGTATATAGTACATGTTATTATGAATGTTACTACATGACATATATACTTACATCATGTATATATTACATGTTATTATGAATGTTACTACATGACATATATACTTACATCATGTATATATTACGTGTTATTATGAATGTTACTACATGACATATATACTTACATCATGTATATATTACTTGTTATTATGAATGTTACTACATGACATATATACTTACATCATGTATATATTACGTGTTATTATGAATGTTACTACATGACATATATACTTACATCATGTATATATTACTTGTTATTATGAATGTTACTACATGACATATATACTTACATCATGTATATAGTATGTGTTATTATGAATGTTACTACATGACATATATACTTACATCATGTATATATTACGTGTTATTATGAATGTTACTACATGACATATATACTTACATTATGTATATAGTACATGTTATTATGAATGTTACTACATGACATATATACTTACATCATGTATATAGAACTGACCTCATGGTTTTCATAATGATTGTGAATGATAGGCCAAAATTACCCAAAAAAAAGTGCAGTTCCCCTTTAAATATGCTGAGCTAACTTTTTCCATAACTATAACTAACTTTATATTTAATGAAAGTTATTTTACAGGGGACTAGGGGGGATATATGTTCTCCGAGGGGAGGCCCACTTTGAAAACTACTGTACTTGATAGTTTTGTTTTTATTATTGTTTTGAGTCGTTTAAGTTATTAAAATAAAAGCTACAGAGGTAAGCAATGATACAGAACATCAGCTATATGGGTTATAAATGATTATTCCCTTAAACATTCTATGTATTTAGTCTACTGTATTTCTATTTGTGTATTTATACTGCTTTTATTTTCTATTAGAAAAAATATGCATTTATTATTATTTAACTTGACACTCAGGCCTTTTATTATTTCCTTTTGTCTTGTATTCTAAGTGTAGGAAAACAACACAATGCACACATACTGGAGCTCAACAAATGACAAACAAAAACCTCACCCTGTGAAGATGGTTTACGCGACGAGTCCTGGAGGCTTCCTTTCTTTGGCGACAGACTGCTGTTGTTGTTCAATGAGTCCTAAAGACAGAAATGTTGTTTATTTACCTGGAATGTACCGCACGTCAGGTGTGCTCATGTGCCTACCTGCGACACGGCTGCTGTGAGGTTCAGCGTGGTGGGTCTGCTCTTCAGGGTGCCAAGAGTGGGCGAGGGTGGAGGGGAGGCCGAGGGGGACGGGGGTGCGTCCGGATCGTCCTCTTCCTCCTCCTCATCATCCTCATCTTCATCGTCGTCGTCAATCATTTCAAACTCCTGGAAGTCGTCCTGGAAGGAGCACACTGGGTGGTGCATGTCGTTCTTCTCCAAAATGAGGGCGTCCTAAGAGAGAGTGGATGGTCAAGTTCATTCAGTCATCAGAGTGCCTTCCTCTGACCGTAGGCACTATTATGAAAGCCGTACTTTATTTTCCTGGTACAAGCCGGCACGGTCAAAGCACTTTAGTGGGCAACTCTGGAGCAGATGTGTTTTGTGAACATTGAAGAGTAAAGAAAAATGTGGGTGAAATCCTACAAAGAGCCAGGAGGGTCGATGGCAGGAGAGGAGAGGATCAATCAATCACACATCTCTCAGGTTTCACCGGCTTTACTGGAAGACGGTGCACTAACTAAACAGACCACACCAGACTTTGCTGCAGTCTGCTGCACAGACAAGACTCCAGATCTACTTCCTGTTGGTGTCAGGGACAAAACAACTAGTAACCATCTATAGTGGTTCTATATTTGATTACTTGTTATCACACGATGCGCAACGGGAGATATTCAACTCTATTTTCCAGAAAGCTAAGGACCGGAGGGCCAGACTACCGTATTTTTAGAACCATAGGGCACACCGGATTATAATGCCCTAGAGGGGGTTGGGGGGTCACCATACTTGCCAACCCTCCCGATTTTTCCGGGAGACTCCCGAATTTCAGTGCCCCTCCCGAAAATCTCTTGGGGCAACCATTCACCCGAATTTCTCCCGATTTTCACCCGGACAACAATATTAAGGGCGTGCCGTGATGGTAATGCCTTTAGCGTCCTCTACAACCTGTCATCGCGTCCGCTTTTTCACCATACAAACAGCATGCCGGCCCAGTCACATGTTGTATGCGGCTTCTGCAGACACACGTAAGTGAATGCAAGACATACTTGATCAACAACCATACAGGTATAAAGAACTTTAACACTGTTACAAATATGCGCCACACTGTGAACCCACACCAAACAAGAATGACAAACACCTTTCGGGAGAACGTCCGCACCGTAACACAACATAAACACAACAGAACAAATACCCAGAATCTCTTGCAGCCCTACACCCCGCTACCACCAAACCTCGCCCCCAAACCCCGCCCACCTAAACCCTGCCCCCCCACACCGCAAACCCCCCCTCCGTCCCCCCAATCTCCCGAGGTCTCAAGGTTGGCAAGTATGGGGGTCACCCACATATGCGGTCCTCTCCAAGGTTTCTCATAGTCATTCACATCAACGTCCCATTGGGGTTGTGAGTTTTTCCTTGCCCTTATGTGGGCTCTGTACCGGCAATGTCATTGTGGCTTGTGCAGCCCTTTGAGACACTTGTGATTTAGGGCTATATAAATAAACATTGATTGATTGATTGACCGGATTATAAGGTGCAGTGCCGATGAGGGGGTCTATTCAGGTCTATTTTCATATATTAGGCGCATTAAAGGAGTCATATTATGATTATTTTCTACATGTAAAAGACTTCCTTGTGGTCTACATAACATGTAATGGTGGTTCTTTGGTCAAAATGTTGCATAGATGATGTTTTATACATAATCTTCAAGTAGCTTTCTGACAGTCTCTTCAGGATGCGCCGTTTTGTGGGCGGTCTTATTTACGTGCCTCCACTTGGACAGCGTCTTCTCCCCGTCATCTTTGTTGTAGCGGTGTAGCGTGCAAGGACGGGAGTGGAAGAAGTGTCAAAAGATGGAGCTAACTATTTTAATGACATTCAGACTTTACTTCAATCAATAACAGAGCAGCATCTTCTCATCCGTGGCTCACTAGTGCAACAACAACGCCCGAAATGTGTCCCGTGAAAAAGCGTCCTTGGGTGAATAATGTAAACTCACTACACCAGTATGTTTTAGTGCTTTCATGGCGAGTTTACTGACAGATATAAGTAAGAACTTATAGTTCTATAGCAGTGGTTCTTAACCTGGGTTCGATCGAACCCTAGGGGTTCGGTGAGTCAGGCTCAGGGGTTCGGCGGTGGTCAAGACACACCCGACTCATTGTGTAAGTAAAAACTTCTCCCTATCGGCGTATTAAGGATACGGCAACAGCAGAAGTCACACTGATTTGCAGGTGTGTCATTTGTTGTGAGTTTATGCGCTGTGTTGGTTGTGTTGTTTGAACAAGGTGATGTTCATGCACGGTTCATTTTGTGCACCAGTATAAAAACATGGTAACACTTTAGTATGGGGAACATATTCACCATTAATTAGTTGCTTATTAACATGCAAATTAGTAACATATTGGCTCTTAACTAGTCATTATTAAGTACTTATTAATGCCTTTTTCGGCATGGCCTTATTATAACCCTAACCCTCTAACCCTGGCCCTAATCCTAACCAAATAACTCTAAATTAAGTCTTTGTTACTTAGAATATGTTCCCCATACTAAAGTGTTACCAAAAACATATAACTTTGTTTTGAATTTGAAAAAAAAAAAACATTTTATTTTTCACTAAAGAAGGGTTCGGTGAATGCGCTTATGAAACTGGTGGGGTTCGGTACCTCCAACAAGGTTAAGAACCACTGTTCTATAGGAAAGTATTTTCTTCTTTCTGGGGGTGTAACAGAAAATAATTGAGAAGCACTGGTATAATAATAATAATACCTGGGATTTATATAGCGCTTTTCCAAGTACCCAAAGTCACTTTACATGTTAAAAACCCATCATGCATTCACACCTGGTGGTGGTAAGCTACTTTCGTAGCCACAGCTGCCCTGGGGTAGACTGACGGAAGCGTGGCTGCCAATTTGCGCCTACGGCCCCTCCGACCACCACCTATCATTCATTCATTCATCATTCATTCACCGGTGTGAGTGGCACCGGGGGCAAGGGTGAAGTGTCCTGCCCAAGGACACAACGGCATGGTAAGAGGCGGGGAGCGAACCTGCAACCCTCAGGTTTCTGACACGGGCGCTCTACCCACTACGCCATGCCGCCCCTATGACTAAAAAAGGTAAACAAATGACAACAACACCCTCGTTCTGTAGATCAGAAAGGAGAGGACTTAAAGGGGTGCCTTGGGGAACGCCTCATTGATGTAAATCACAAGTTTGGACCCCAGAGGTTAAATGTCAATGCTAAGATCTGCCAATGTGTTTACGGTGGTCCAAGTTCTTCTACACAACAGAGGCACTCTGGTGTTTTTAGGAATTCTCCCAGGTTTTGAACTGAACTCTGATTGGACCGCCAGCGGAATAGCCCTGTGGCAGGTCATCATTCTCACAGGGCGGAGTCATCTACTGCGCTTTGTCCATCTCATCCTCTGTTTCTAAAGACGACAAACACAAGGAGCAGCGATTCCTCTGGCTGGGACTCTGCCAGACTCTGCAGCACTTTCTCTGCCTCTGCTGTGGTTTTAATGGAGCCATCAAAGCGTGCCCCTCTCACATCACAATCCTGCTGACGCCGGCTTTATCTGCGCTTTACACCCGATCCTCCAGAGCACACCGGAATTTGTGCACAAATCCTTGTTATGAATGTGTTCCTCAACTTCAAGACTTACGGCCTGTCCTTCCAATGAAAGCTGTCACCAGGAAATGAGAGATGTATGTACAGCAGACCTCAGCTGTGTAGTGAAAGTGCCTCTGATGCAGATGATAATAGCAAGAACAATCATCTCAGAACTATAAATAAGAACAGCCAGTCTGCAAGAATAGTACATCAATAACACCCTTCCATTATCAGCCAGGCAGGTAAACATTGCAGCTTCACCTTAACTAACACTCGTCCACGGTCAAGATCATTTGACGTATATTTCTCTATTGATCTGTAGACTTCAAGAGCAGATCAATAAGGCAGAATCCCTGAACGGGGATCAGTTAGCACTGCTATGCCGATGACACTCAACTCTACCTAAAAACAAACCCAACCCCCTCTGCAGCCCTACCATCATCCACACTTACCAACTGCCTGGAGGACATAAAGGCGTGGATGAAACACAATTTTCTTCAACTGAACAGCTCCAAAACCGAAGCCATTCTAGTCGGCACCCCACATCAGACTCAAGTCATACACCATCCCCTTCACCTCTCATCCTCAATCACTAATCTGGGTTAGAATGGACCCTCACTTGACCTTTGAGGCTCAAATAAAACAACTGTGCAAGACCTCCTTCTACCACCTCAGGAACATTGCTAAACTCCGCCCCTTACTCACTCTCTCTGATGCCAAGAGGCTCGTCCACGCCTTTGTCTCCTCCAGGCTAGACTACTGCAACGCACTTCTTGTCGGGATCCCCAGCAAGAACATCCAGAAGCTGCAATACATACAGAATAGTGCTGCTAGGATCCTGATGAGAGTGCGGAAATATGACCATATCACACCAATTCTCAAATCCCTTCACTGGCTTCCTGTTCCACTCAGGATTGAATACAAAGTCTCCCTACTAACCCACCAGTGCCTCCATGGAAATGCCCCCCTCTACCTCAAAGAACTACTCACCCCCAAATCCTCCACACGACACAGGCTAACCTCTTCCAACCTCCGAGGACAAAGCTACGAACAATGGGAGAACGGGCTTTCTGCTCCGCCGCTTCCAGCCTGTGGAACACTCTCCCTGACCACCTGAGGGCACCACAGACTGTGAATGCTTTTAAAAAAGGCTTAAAAACCCTTCTTTTTTTTAAAAAAAAAAAAACTTTTTTTAGATATATGCATACTAGTTCTAGCTATTTGGCTGTTGTAGTTTTTATTTTTATTTATTTATTTTTTATCTTTTTATTTTATTTTTATTTTTTTTAATACACTATAGCACTTTGAGATTGTTTACTCAATGTAAAGTGCTTTTTTACAAATAAAATCTATTATTATTATTATTATTTTAGACTTATTCTTAGAGATGTCCGATAATATCGGCCTGCCGATATTATCGGCCGATAAATGCTTTAAAATGTAATATCGAAAAAAACCTCCCTCCCCCATTTACACTCATTCACACAAAAGGGTTGTTTCTTTCTGTTATTAATATTCTGGTTCCTACATTATATATCAATATATATCAATACAGTCTGCAAGGGATACAGTCCGTAAGCACACATGATTGTGCGTGCTGCTGGTCCACTAATAGTACTAACCTTAACAGTAAAAGTTTACTCATTTTCATTAATTACTAGTTTCTATGTAACTGTTTTTATATTGTTTTACTTTCTTTTTTATTCAAGAAAATGTTTTTAATTTAATTATTTTATTTTATTTTTTTAAAAGGACCTTATCTTCACCATACCTGGTTGTCCAAATTAGGCATAATAATGTGTTAATTCCACGACTGTATGTATCGGTATCGGTTGATATCGGTAATTAAGAGTTGGACAATATCGGATATTGGCAAAAAAAGCCATTATCGGACATCCCTACTTATTCTATGTCTTTACTGCAGTTTTGCAGGCTGCTTGGATGGCACCAAGCATACGAACATTAAACCACCGCTTCAGTTGATGGTGTCATCGGTCTGATCTGAAAAGATGCTGGCACGCAAACTAAAAAGCATCAAAATATCAAAAAGGTTAAAAAGGTATGCTGATAGGGCCTCAAAAGGTACCAGGGCTGCAACTAACGACTATTTCTATAGTCGATTAGTCAACGATTATCTTAACGATTAGTCGACTAATCGGATAATAAAGTGTACACGTATTTAATGGCTCTCATTTTACCATCGACTTCTAAAACCAAAAGTTATTTCAGGCATGAGTTTACTAACAACAAAGATGAATAATTCATTATATTATTTATTTATTTATACTGTAACTGTGCTGCTCATTCAGCTGTTACCAAAATAAAATGACTTTTAAAATGTTGTCCGTTTTAAAAGAAATGAAAGGCAAAGTGCTAAAAAACAAACAATTAGCCTTGTTTATGTATTTATAAAAAACATTAAAAGAGCAGCAAACAAAACACAAAATCTAACTTTCTCTCAATAAAATATCATTTTGTGATCTTTAAAAAGCTGCACACTGATATATTGATTATTGATGAACAGTTTTAGCACTCTAATAGACTCAATGTGTATAATTAAATCCATTCTTAAAATGTTGCCTAATTAATTGATTGTATCTTATAAGACCTCCACATTGGTGCCTGAAGGTAGAGAACAAGAAGAAGCTCATCGACTACGGTGTCGGCACAGACTACATACAACTTTTCAGGACATATGCAGATCCCAAAAACACATCAGCAGGCACCAGAAGGTAAGAAAAGTTGCTTTTGCATAATATTGCGAAACAAAATGCCAGGTAATGTCTGCTAATAGGTGACATTTTTGGGTCCTTATACACACACACCATAGTAATACTCATATGTTGAAGCACAGTACGTCTGACTATGGTAGCCATAATGCTCCGACAATCCATCAAGCGGTGAGTCTTCATAGCTTATCGAAGTCATACTAAAACATTTTGGCAGATCTTTGAGGCCGTGTGTAATGTTCTATATTCTCAATAGAAAATGTATAGTTTTGTTGTTGTTTACTGGCTTCAGCCTGTAGTTCACATGTAGCTCTTATGTTTGACTACAATCATATTGCGATAACACGTATCTCTTATGTGTGACTGCCATCTACTGGTCACACTAACATTACATCATCTACCTAATAAAACAGCTTGGAGGTCGGTAAGCACAACCGGAATTATTCCGTACATTAGGCGCACCGGGTTATAAGGCGCTCTGTGGAGTTTTGAGAAAATGAAAGGATGCGCCTTATAGTGGGAAATATAGGGTATGTATTGAGCTCCTTTCACAGCTGCAGCAGATTCCATCCATCTTCTTCCGCTTATCCGAGGTCGGGTCGCGGGGGCAGCAGCCTAAGCAGGGAAGCCCAGACTTTCCTCTCCCCAGCCACTTCGTCCAGCTCTTCCCGGGGGCTCCTGGGGCGTTCCCAGGCCAGCCGGGAGACATAGTCTTCCCAACGTGTCCTGGGTCTTCCCCGTGGCCTCCTACCGGTCGGACGTGCCCTAAACACCTCCCTAGGGAGGCGTTCGGGTGGCATCCTGACCAGATGCCCGAACCACCTCGTCTGGCTCCTCTCCATGTGGAGGAGCAGCGGCTTTACTTTGAACTCCCCCCGGATGACAGACTTTCTCACCCTATCTCTAAGGGAGAGCCCCGCCACCCGGCGGAGGAAACTCATTTGGGCCGCTTGTACCCGTGATCTTGTCCTTTCGGTCATAACCCAAAGCTCATGACCATAGGTGAGGATGGGAACGTAGATCGACCGGTAAATTGAGAGCTTTGCCTTCCGGCTCAGCTCCTTCTTCACCACAACGGATCGATACAGCGTCCGCATTACTGAAGACGCCGCACCGATCCGCCTGTTGATCTCACGATCCACTCTTCCCTCACTCGTGAACAAGACTCCGAGGTACTTGAACTCCTCCACTTGGGGCAAGATCTCCTCCCCAACCTGGAGATGGCACTCCACCCTTTTTCCGGGCGAGAACCATGGACTCGGACTTGGAGGTGCTGATTCTCATCCCAGTCGCTTCACACTCTGCTGCGAACCGATCCAGTGAGAGCTGAAGATCCTGGCCAGATGAAGCCATCAGGACCACATCATCTGCAAAAAGCAGAGACCTAATCCTGCATCCACCAAACCAGATCCCCTCAACGCCTTGACTGCGCCTGGAAATTTTGTCCATAAAAGTTATGAACAGAAAGGACAGCCTTGGTGGAGTCCAACCCTCACTGGAAACGTGTCCGACTTACTGCCGGCGATGCGGACCAAGCTCTGACACTGATCGTACAGGGAGCGGACCGCCACAATCAGACAGTCCGATACCCCGTACTCTCTGAGCACTCAGCAGCAGCAGATTGAGACCTGAATCCACTTGGACTAATTGGAATCTCACAACGGGCTCTTCTTTTGCCAGCGAAGGTCAATCTAATGACATCCTGGTCATCCGTGGCGGAGTCAGTGCGTGGATACGCTGCACGACATGAAGGGACCGTTAAAAAAAAAAAAAAAATCATCTGAAATGTGGTGTGCATGATGTTTGTTGTCTGCTCTGTTTCTAAATTCCCCGACACACATTGTACGTGTATCCACCTGCTGTCGGCATCCTTGTACTTGTATCCACCTGCTGTCGGCACCATTGTACGTGTATCCACCTGCTGTCGGCACCATTGTACATGTATCCACTTGCTGTCTGCACCATTGTACGTGTATCCACCTGTTGTCGGCACCATTGTACGTGTATCCACCTGCTGTCTGCACCATTGTACGTGTATCCACCCGCTGTCGGCACCATTGTACGTGTATCCACCCGCTGTCGGCACCATTGTACGTGTATCCACCCGCTGTCTGCACCATTGTACGTGTATCCACCCGCTGTCGGCACCATTGTACGTGTATCCACCTGCTGTCAGCACCATTGTACATGTATCCACCTGCTGTCGGCACCATTGTACGTGTATCCACCTGCTGTCGGCACCATTGTACATGTATCCACCTGCTGTCGGAACCATTGTACGTGTATCCACCTGCTGTCGGCACCATTGTACATGTATCCACTTGCTGTCTGCACCATTGTACATGTATCCACCTGTTGTCGGCACCATTGTACATGTATCCACCCGCTGTCTGCACCATTGTACGTGTATCCACCTGCTGTCGGCACCATTGTACGTGTATCCACCTGCTGTCGGCACCATTGTACATGTATCCACTTGCTGTCTGCACCATTGTACATGTATCCACCTGTTGTCGGCACCATTGTACGTGTATCCACCCGCTGTCGGCACCATTGTACGTGTATCCACCCGCTGTCGGCACCATTGTACGTGTATCCACCTGCTGTCGGCACCATTGTACGTGTATCCACCTGCTGTCGGCACCATTGTACGTGTATCCACCTGCTGTCGGCACCATTGTACGTGTATCCACCCGCTGTCGGCACCATCAACCTCCGGGCTTTATGGTGCACGCCCAATTGGGGGCGTCCCTGCAGACGAGGGTGTGACGCCATGTTGTATCGCAGACAGACGCCCACTCGCCCTCTGGAATGTCTTTGTGCTCGAACGTATGAGCATGTGAAGCAACACATAACTCCTCCAACAATTGTGTTGTGTTTAGTCATTGTGTACTCTGGACTTTGTTGTCATCCAACAATTGTGTTGTGTTTAGTCATCTTGTACTCTGGACTTTGTTGTCATCCAACAATTGTGTTGTGTTTAGTCATCGTGTACTCTGGACTTTGTTGTCATCCAACAATTGTGTTGTGTTTAGTCATTGTGTACTCTGGACTTTGTTGTCATCCAACAATTGTGTTGTGTTCAGTCATCTTGTACTCTGGATTTTGTTGTCATCCAACAATTGTGTTGTGTTTAGTCATTGTGTACTCTTGACTTTGTTGTCATCCAACAATTGTACGTATACATTACATATCCCTCACCATCGATACATGGAACCAATTACAGTTCATACATGTCATTGGTATCGGCCGATCACTCTCATGGATGAAATGCATCAATATATAGTGATACATGGTAATATTAAGGAAGACAAAGTAAGTGACTTACCTTTTCATAACGATCAGAGTCATAATTTAGTCCGATCCCGCAGTCATCTGTGATTTCTGAGAGATCTTCATCGTCAAACTCCTCCAAACTGATGTCGTGGGCGGGCCTATAAACACATCAGACACACACACACATCAGACACATCAGCCAAATAGACACACACATCAGTCAAATAGACACACATATCAGACACAAACACATCAGACAAATAGACACACATATCAGACACAAACACATCAGACAAATAGACACACACATCAGACACACACACCAGACAAATAGACACACACATTAGACAAATAGACACACACATCAGACACACACACAACAGACAAATAGACACACACATCAGACAAATAGACACGAACACATCAGACACACACACATCAGACAAATAGACAAAAACACATCAGACACACACACATCAGACAAATAGACAAAAACACATCAGAGAAACAGACACACACACATCAAACAAATAGACAAAAACACATCAGACAAACAGACACACACATCAGACAAATAGACACAAACACATCAGACACACACACATCAAACAAATAGACACACACATCAGACAAATAGACACACACATGTGACAAATAGACAAAAACACATCAGACACACGCACATCAGACAAATAGACAAACACATCAGACAAACAGACACACACATCAGACAAATAGACACATACACATCAGACAAATAGAAAACAATACATCAGACACACACACATCAGACAAATAGACATACACATCAGACACAAATACACACTCACACACACATCCGAAAAATAGACACACACATCAGACACAAATACACACACACACATCAGACAAATAGACACACACATCAGACACAAATACACACACACACACACATCAGACAAATAGACATACACATCAGACACAAATAGACACACACACACACACACATCAGACAAATAGACATACACATCAGACACAAATACACACTCACACACACGTCCGAAAAATAGACACACACATCAGACACAAATACACACTCACACACACATCAGGCAAATAGACACACACATCAGACACAAATACACCCTCACACACACATCAGACACAAATACACACTTACACACACATCAGACACAAATACACACTCACACACATCCGAAAAATAGACACACACATCAGACACAAATACACACTCACACACACATCCGAAAAATAGACACACACATCAGACACAAATACACACTTACACACACATCAGACAAATAGACACACACATCAGACACAAATACACACTTACACACACATCAGACAAATAGACACACACATCAGACACAAAGACATCAGACACAAATAGACACACACATCAGACACAAATACACACTTACACACACATCAGACAAATAGACACACACATCAGACACAAAGACATCAGACACAAATAGACACACACATCAGACACAAATACACACTCACACACATCCGAAAAATAGACACACACATCAGACACAAATACGCACTCACACTCACATCAGACAAATAGACACACACACAAGACACAAATACACACTCACACACACATCAGACAAATAGACACAAACACATCAGACACAAACACACTGATTGGAGAGCTAGCTTGTGCAGCTAGTGGCTCCATGACCATGACTTCTGTTTTGCTCGGTCAGCCGTTTTACTGCCGTGTTACAGACACCGTTTGGAAACAATGAATAAACATTTTCATCATATTTCTGTGTAAATAACACAAGGTATAAATGTAGAGGTTATATACACGTGTGTAAATAACACAAGGTATAAATGTAGAGGTTATATACACGTGTGTAAATAACACAAGGTATAAATGTAGAGGTTATATACACGTGTGTAAATAACACAAGGTATAAATGTAGAGGTTATATACACGTGTGTAAATAACACAAGGTATAAATGTAGAGGTTATATACACGTGTGTAAATAACACAAGGTATAAATGTAGAGGTTATATACACGTGTGTAAATAACACAAGGTATAAATGTAGAGGTTATATACACGTGTGTAAATAACACAAGGTATACATGTAGAGGTTGTATACACGTGTGTAAATAACACAAGGTATACATGTAGAGGTTGTATACACGTGTGTAAATAACACAAGGTATAAATGTAGAGGTTGTATACACGTGTGTAAATAACACAAGGTATAAATGTAGAGGTTGTATACACGTGTGTAAATAACACAAGGTATAAATGTAGAGGTTGTATACACGTGTGTAAATAACACAAGGTATAAATGTAGAGGTTGTATACACGTGTGTAAATAACACAAGGTATAAATGTAGAGGTTGTATACACGTGTGTAAATAACACAAGGTATAAATGTAGAGGTTGTATACACGTGTGTAAATAACACAAGGTATAAATGTAGAGGTTATATACACGTGTGTAAATAACAAGGTATAAATGTAGAGGTTATATACACGTGTGTAAATAACACAAGGTATAAATGTAGAGGTTATATACACGTGTGTAAATAACACAAGGTATAAATGTAGAGGTTATATACACGTGTGTAAATAACACAAGGTATAAATGTAGAGGTTATATACACGTGTGTAAATAACACAAGGTATAAATGTAGAGGTTATATACACGTGTGTAAATAACACAAGGTATAAATGTAGAGGTTATATACACGTGTGTAAATAACACAAGGTATAAATGTAGAGGTTATATACACGTGTGTAAATAACACAAGGTATAAATGTAGAGGTTATATACACGTGTGTAAATAACACAAGGTATAAATGTAGAGGTTATATACACGTGTGTAAATAACACAAGGTATAAATGTAGAGGTTATATACACGTGTGTAAATAACACAAGGTATAAATGTAGAGGTTATATACACGTGTGTAAATAACACAAGGTATACATGTAGAGGTTATATACACGTGTGTAAATAACACAAGGTATAAATGTAGAGGTTATATACACGTGTGTAAATAACACAAGGTATAAATGTAGAGGTTATATACACGTGTGTAAATAACAAGGTATAAATGTAGAGGTTATATACGCTACGCTCAATAGTCCCCAAAACTTTGCAAGTAGAAGAGTTGATGACCAATGACGTGTAATGTTTGTGTGGTTAGCTGCAGCGGGCCTTTATTTCCTAACAGCTGGCTGCAAGTGCAAGAAAAATGCTGCATTGCAGTGCGTCTAATAGGAGGGGAAGGATGCCAGATGTACACAACGTGGTCGCTCTCACTGATGACCTCGCCGTAACCGTGGCAACGTCGGCGCCATCAGCTGACTGCTTCTAGTGTCAGCAGAGGAATGTCGGAAGGACCTGAAGCGCCATTGAGAGTCGTTGCCATGGCGACCTCGCTTCACCTTAACAATTGTTGTGTCGGCCATGAATCAAACAACAATATTAGTCATACCACGTCTTTAGTAAAGCTCACACAAAGATACGTGGGTCTTTTGTGTGCCACGTTCACCACCATGTTGTGGGCGGGACCACCTGCCCCGTCATTTATCTACCTATTACATTGTCTACATCAGTGGTCCCCAACCTTTTTGTAGCTGCGGACCGGTCAACGCTTGAAAATTTGTCCCACGGACCGGTGGGGGGTGTATTTAAAAAAAAAAAAAAAATTATTTTTTTTTTATTTTATTTTTTTTTACATAAATAAATACAATCATGTGTGCTTACGGACTGTATCCCTGCAGACTGTATTGATCTATATTGATATATAATGTATATATTGTGTTTTTTATGTTGATTTCATAAAAAATAAAAAATAAATTTTTTTTTTTTTTTTTTTACGTAAATAAATACAATCATGTGTGCTTACGGACTGTATCCCTGCAGACCGTATTGATCTATATTGATATAGAATGTATATATTGTGTTTTTATGTTGATTTCATAAAAATAAAAAAAACTTTTTTTTTTTTTTACGTAAATAAATACAATCATGTGTGCTTACGGACTGTATCCCTGCAGACTGTATTGATCTATATTGATATAGAATGTATATATTGTGTTTTTTATGTTGATTTCATAAAAATAAAAAAAACTTTTTTTTTTTTTTACGTAAATAAATACAATCATGTGTGCTTACGGACTGTATCCCTGCAGACTGTATTGATCTATATTGATATAGAATGTATATGTTGTGTTTTTTATGTTGATTTCATAAAAAAATATATATTTTTTTTTTTTTTTTTTTTTTACGTAAATAAATACAATCATGTGTGTTTACGGACTGTGGCCACGAGAAAGTTTCTCGTGGCCACAGTAAATAAATACAATCATGTGTGCTTACGAACTGTATCCCTGCAGACTGTATTGATCTATATTGATATAGAATGTATATATTGTGTTTTTTATGTTGATTTCATAAAAATAAAAAAAATATTATTTTTATTTTTTTTTTTTTTTTACGTAAATAAATACAATCATGTGTGCTTACGGACTGTATCCCTACAGACTGTATTGATCTATATTGGTATAGAATGTATATATTGTGTTTTTTATGTTGATTTCATAAAAAAAAAAATTTTTTTTTTTTTTTTTAATGTAAATAAATACAATCATGTGTGCTTACGGACTGTATCCCTGCAGACTGTATTGATCTATATTGATATAGAATGTATATATTGTGTTTTTTATGTTGATTTCATAATTTTTTTTTTTTTTTTTTTTTTTTTTTTTTTACGTAAACAAATACAATCATGTGTGCTTACGGACTGTATCCCTACAGACTGTATTGATCTATATTGGTATAGAATGTATATATTGTGTTTTTTATGTTGATTTCATTAAAAAAAATTTAAAAAAATTTTTTTTTTTTTTTTTTTACGTAAATAAATACAATCATGTGTGCTTACGGACTGTATCCCTGCAGACTGTATTGATCTATATTGATATAGAATGTATATATTGTGTTTTTTATGTTGATTTCATAATTTATTTATTTATGTATTTTTAATTGTTGTGCGGCCCGGTACCAATCGGTCCGCGGACTATTAATCCACTTGTTCATTTACTGTTAATATCTGCTTATTTTCTGTTTTTGACATGTTCTGTTAAAAATGTAATAATCACTTATTCTTCTCTTCTTTGACACTTTACATTAGTTTTGGATGATACCGCACATTTAGGTATCGATGCGATACCAAGTAGCTACAGGATCACACATTGGTCGTATTCAAAGTCCCCCATGTGTCCAGGGCTGTATCACAAAAAGGAAAAAAATATGTGGTGCTAAAAAAATATCGATATAATCATAGTAGTATGGACTAGATACACTCTTGTACTTGGTATCATTACAGTGGATGTCAGGTGTAGATCCCACCCATGGCGTTTTGTTTACATAGTGACGGCGGTGAGCTATTGTATCCTCCTATGGTGTGTAGTGAAGCATGTTTAGCTACTCCTCGTCCTAGAGTGATAATGATACTTGTAAGAAACGTACTTTATTCGTCACCATGGAAACGAGGATGCCTTAAAGCACCTTTCAGTGTTACAACTTCACCTTTATCTTGACTTTTTACGGCAAAATGCGTCTCTTTCCTGTCTACACGCTGTGTCTGCTTGTAAGTACTCTGTGTGTGTGCGCTGCCCAACATGCTCCTAAAACCAGCAATGTCATGACGTGACGACAATATGAGTCATTAGTATGGCGGTGCTATACCAGTATTGGTATACCGTACAGCCCTAATACATGTATAGTGATATATTACTCATTGTTACAAGTGGCCCCTCTGAGGACAACCAGAACTGCCATGTGGCCCTCAGTGCAAAGGAGTTTGACCCCCCCTGGTGTAAAGTCTAGCTGTCAGTCCATCTCCTCACATGACTTGTCAGCTGTGGGTGCACACGTCCAACCGGAAGTGGTGCCGCTCTAAATGCGGAGTGACACATGCTGAGTCAGCATCAGCTGATGCTGCAGAGGCACACCCTGCTGGCGAGCATCCTCCTCCTGCATCTCACTTTGACACTTTTCACCTCCTCCTGCATCCCACTTTGACACATTTCACCTCCTCCTGCATCCCACTTTGACACATTTCACCTCCTCCTGCATCTCACTTTGACACATTTCACCTCCTCCTGCATCCCACTTTGACACATTTCACCTCCTCCTGCATCCCACTTTGACACATTTCACCTCCTCCTGCATCCCACTTTGACACATTTCACCCTCCTGCATCCCACTTTGACACATTTCACCCTCCTGCATCTCACTTTGACACATTTCACCTCCTCCTGCATCTCACTTTGACACATTTCACCCTCCTGCATCCCACTTTGACACATTTCACCCTCCTGCATCCCACTTTGACACATTTCACCTCCTCCTGCATCCCACTTTGACACATTTCACCTCCTCCTGCATCTCACTTTGACACATTTCACCTCCTCCTGCATCTCACTTTGACACATTTCACCTCCTCCTGCATCCCACTTTGACACATTTCACCTCCTCCTGCATCTCACTTTGACACATTTCATCTGAGCGTCCACCAAGTCCCACTAGAGCAGGGGTGTCCAACTCAAATACAGAGTGGGCCAAAATTTAAAACTGAACAAAGCCGCGGGCCAAGGTTGAACAAATTAACCTTTTAATAGGGACCCAAACAAGTTTTGCATTGAATATTGAACAAGCAAGGCTTATATAACTTTATAGTGACATGCAAAATCCAGTTTCAAATAATAACAAATAATTAAAGCTGCAAGCAGCGATGGACGGGACCGACTTTGACGGCTCATAAAATCCAAACCGGAGCAGTAATTAAAACTCTTTGGTCAACTTTTAATCAGAAGGGTTCAATCTCTCTCCTGTGCTAATTTGAAGCCGACACGACAAACGCGTGACTGGTTTTTACAAAACTTTTGTTTTGAAGGGGGAATTGCAAACTTCCTGTTGATTTTTGCTGGGGGTTGTCAATATATGAAATGTAGGTCTGAGCGAGACCTACATAGGTTTTTGTTTCATGTCTCTACGACATTTCTACTGGAAGTTACAGGCAGTTTTGTCTGTGTTTTCTTCCTAGGGGGCGCTATAGCGCAATTTTGAGTTTTGGGGTTGGTTTTTTATTAGATTGCAATTTTTGCCAGTCCTGATGTGTGTGTCCAGTTTGGTGAGTTTTGAAGCATGTTAAGGGGGTCAAATTACAGCTCAAAGAGGCAAAAGTGACTGTTTTTACTAAACTTTTGTTTTGAAGGGGGAGTTGCCAACTTCCTGTTGATTTTTGCTGAAGGATGTCAATGTATGCAATCTAGGTCTAAGTCAAACCTACATAGAGGTTTTTGTTTCATGTCTCTACGACATTCCTACCGGAAGTTACAAGCAGTTTTGTCTTTTTTTTTTCGTAGGGGGCGCTAGAGCACAATTTTGAGTTTTGGGGTTTGGTTTTTTTATCAGATGGCAATTTTCGCCAGTCCTGATGTGTGTGTGTCAAATATGGTGAGTTTTGAAGCATGTTAAGGGGGTCGAATTACAGCTCAAAGAGGCGGCGGTATAATAATAAAGAATAAAACGTTACAATAACAATAGGGTCCTATGTCCCAAAGGGACATTGCGGTCCCTAATAATAATTTGAAAATATCAATGGCATATCAAATAAGATTTAAATAAAAATTGAATGCCTCTTTTCTATTTGCAGCCTTCTGAGGTAAATATCAAAATAAACTTTTTCCACAGGCTAATAATAAATTTGAAAATAAAATAACAATAATGAATGAATCAAACATTCAAGCCTTGAAGTAGCAAGAGAAAGTGCACGAATAAAACGTGAATTATTGCTCAGTTTGCTACCCCGATTTGCTTTAAAACTGAATATGAGACAAGCAACGCTTATATAACTTAATAGTGCAAAATCAACTTTCAAAAAACAAACGAAAAAACATCAATGGTATATTAAATAAAATGTAAATAAAACAAGGAAATGCCTCTTTTCGATTTGCAGCCTTCTGAGGTAAATATCAACATTAACTTGGTGGGCGGAGGCGGGGTTTGGTGGTAGCGGGGGGGTGTATATCGTAGCGTCCTGGAAGAGTTAGTGCTGCAAGGGGTTCTGAGTATTTGTTCTGTTGTGTTACAGTGCGTATATTCTCCCGAAATGTGTTTGTCATTCTTGTTTGGTGTGGGTTCACAGTCTGGCGCATATTTGTAACAGTGTTCAGGTTGTTTATACGGCCACCCTCAGTGTGACCTGTATGGCTGGTGACCAAGGTACATGTCTTGCATTCACTTATGCTGTTGTATGGAGGAAAAGCAGACGTGACGACAGGTTGTAGAGGACGTTGAAGGCAGTGCCTTTAAGGCACGCCCCCAATATTGTTGTCTGGGTGGAAATCGGCAGATATTCGGGAGAATGGTTGCCCCGAGATATTTTCGGGAGGGGCTCTGAATGTACGAGTATTAGCGGTGAATGCGGTGTATGATACCGGCGGGCCAGCTCTCGTGTTAATTTGATATTGCCTCAAGGGCCAACCTAGAATGATCCAACTAGCAAACGTTTACAAACCAAAATATTTCTGCACTTTATCAGCAGCTTTTTGTCCCTCACACAGGACATGTATTTGTACATTTGATCAAATGTATTCTTATCTAAAATACCATAGTTTGACTAAGGCTGACAAAGGTAATGCAGGGTGTCAAAGTGAAGATGTGGCCCACCACTTCATTTTATTTGGCCCTGGAAATAATATGTATCAATAAAGTACTTTTCTACGGAACCCTAAAGGGACATGGGACGAGGGGGAAAATGTATAATTTTTTTTTATTTTTTTAGACATATATCTCGTGCACACGAGAAACATTTACAAAAGTTATAAAAAAAAAAAAATTAAAATTTTGAATTTTTTTTTTTTCTTTTAGACATGTATCTCGAGATAGTTTCTCGTGCGCACGAGATACATGTCTAAAAAAATTATTTTTTTTGTTTGTTTTTTTTACATGTATCTCGTGCACACGAGAAACTTTTTATAAAGTTAAAAAGAAAAAAATCATAATTTTTTTTTTTTTTTAGACATGTACCTCGAGATAGTTTCTCGTGCGCACGAGATACATGTCTAAAAAAAAAATATTTGTTTTTATTTTTTATTTTTTTGACATGTATCTCATGCACACGAGAAACTATCTCGTGCGCAAAAGAAACTTTTTATAAAGTTATATAAAAAAAAAGAAAAAAATTATTTTATTTTTTTTTTTTAGACATGTTCCTCGAGATAGTTTCTTGTGCGCACAAGATACATGTCTAAAAAAAAAAATTATTATTTTTTATTTTTTTGACATGTATTTCGTGCACACGAGAAACTATCTCGTGCGCACAAAAAACTTTTTATAAAGTTATAAAAAAAAGAAAAAAATTATTATTTTTTTTTTTTTTTTAGACATGTACCTCGAAATAGTTTCTCGTGTGCACGAGATACATGTCTAAAAAAATATTTTTTTAAATTGTTTTTAATAATTTTTTTTACATTTATCTAGTGCGCACGAGAAACTATCCTCCCGTGCGCAAGAGAAAGTTTCTCGTGCACACGAGATACATGTCTAAAAAAAAATACAAATAAGATAAAATTGTAAAAAAAATAATTTCCCCCATGTCCCTTTAGGGCAGGGGTCAGGAACATTTTTGGCTAAGAGAGCCATGAAAGCCAAATATTTTAAAATGTATTTCCTTGAGAGCCGTATAATATTTTTTAACAATGAATACAACTAAATGCTTGCATTTTTAAGTAAGACCAACATTTTTAGAGTATAATAAGTCTCTTATCTTACCATTAATGCGACTTCTGGTGCTGCATGGTTTTGCTGATGGCTTTGTAGTCTGGTTGATACGTGGTTATTTTTAACACTGTGATTACCAGCGGAATTAGTCATTACTTATCGTGTCAGCTAAGATTTATCTGAGAGCCAGATGCAGTCACCAAAAGAGCCACATCTGGCTCTAGAGCCATAGGTTCCCTACCCCTGATGTAGAGTGTCAAAGTCAAGATGTGGCCCACCACTTTTTTTTATTTGGCCCTGGAAATAATATGTATCAATAAAGAACTTTTTTACCGAGCCCCTAAAGGGACATGGGGAGAAGAAAAAAAGTTTTTTTTAATTTTTTTTTTTTTTTAGACATGTACCTCGAGATAGTTTCTCGTGCGCACGAGATACATGTCTAAAAAAAATATTTGTTTTTTTTTGTTTGTTTTTTTACATGTATCTCGTGCACACGAGAAACTATCTCGTGCGCACGAGAAACTTTTTCTAAAGTTATAAAAAAATATATTTATTTTTTTTCTTTTAGACATGTATCTCGAGATAGTTTGTCTTGCGCACGAGATACATGTCTAAAAAAAATATTTGTTTTTTTTTTGTTTGTTTTTTTACATGTATCTCGTGCACACGAGAAACTATCTCGTGCGCACGAGAAACGTTTTATGAAGTTATAAAAAAAAAGAAAAAATTATAATTTTTTTTTATTTTTTTTTTAGACATGTACCTCGAGATAGTTTCTCATGCGCACGAGATACATGTTTAAAAAAAATAATAATATTTTTATTTTATTTTATAATTTTTTTTACATGTATCTAGTGCACACGAGAAACTATCCCGTGCACACGAGAAAGTTACATGTCTAAAAAAAATATGTATATTATACTTTTTTTTTTTTTTTTTTTTATAACTTTATAAAAAAAAATACAAATAAAATAAAATAATTAAAAAAATAATTTCCCCCATGTCCCCTTAGGCCCTAATATTATTTCCAGGCCCTTCATTTTATTTGGCCCTGGAAATAATATGTATCAATAAAGTACTTTTCTACGGAGCCCCTAAAGGGAAATGGGGGGGAAAAAAAATTTTAATTTTTTTTTTTTTTTTTTTAGACATGTATCTCGTGCACACGAGAAACTTTTTCTAAAGTTTAAAAAAAATAATAATAATTTGAATTTTTTTTTTGTTTTAGACATGTATCTCGAGATAGTTTCTCGTGCGCACGAGATACATGTCTAAAAAAAAATTTTTAATTTTTTTTTTTTTTTTAAATGTATCTTGTGCACACAAGAAACTATCTTGTGCACACCAAAAATTATATATATATGTTTTGTTTTTTTTAGACATCTACCTCAAGATAGTTTCTCGTGCACACGAGATACATGTCTAAAAAAAATAAATAATATTTTTATTTTATTTTATAATTTTTTTTACATGTATCTAGTGTGCACGAGAAACTATCCCGTGCCCACGAGAAAGTTACATGTCTAAAAAAAAAAAAAAAAATTATAATATAATTATATATATATATTTTTTTTTTATAACTTTATAAAAATGTTCTCCTGCGCACGAGATACATGTCTAAAAAAAATACAAATAAAATAATAATAAAAATAATTTCCCCCATGTCCCTTTAGGGCCTTCATTTTATTTGGCCCTGGAAATAATATGTATCAATAAAGTACTTTTCTACGGAGCCCCTAAAGGGACATGGGGGGGAAAAAACATGTATAATTTATTTTTTTTTATTTTTTTTAGACGTGTATCTTGTGCGCACGAGAAACTTTTTATAAAGTTATAAAAAATAAAAAAAATTATTATTATTTTTTTTTTTTTAGACATGTACCTCGAGATAGTTTCTCCTGCGCATGAGATACATGTATAAAAAAAAATAATAATATTTTTATTTTATTTTATAATTTTTTTTACATGTATCTAGTGCGCACGAGAAACTATCCCGTGCACACGAGAAAGTTACATGTCTAAAAAAAAAAAAAAAATTATAATTTTTTTTTTTTTTTTTATAACTTTATAAAAAGTTTCTCCTGCGCACGAGATACATGTCTAAAAAAAATACAAATAAAATAAAATTATAAAAAAAATAATTTCCCCCATGTCCCTTTAGGCCAGGGGTCACCAACCTTTTTGAAACCAAGGGCTACTTCTTGGGTACTGATTAATGCGAAGGGCTACCAGTTAGATACACCCTTAAATAAATTGCCAGAAGTAGCCAATTTGCTCAATTTACCTTTAACTCTGTTATTATTAATAATTAATGATATTTATCTTTGTGGAAACACTGATCATCTTTATGATTTCTCACAATAAATATATATAGAAACAGATAAATATCAATATGCAACACTTTATTTTTATATTTTCTCTAAGTGCACATTTTTCAAATTGAACATTTTCAAATGATCACTTCTAAGACAGTCTTGTGAAATCACAATATCCCATTTTAACTAGCTAGCCACTAACATTTTTTAACAAATCATGAATTACTTTGCACCATGTTTGTACAAATAATAACTCATGTAAAATACAAAAGTAAACTCTCAAATTTTTAAATCATGTCACACTTTGAACTGGACACCAAATCTGTTATCTGTTTCTTTGTCAGTTAGTGGGAAGCCTGTCATTGCATGCTGTTAACTAGTGTGTTGCACTCTGGTGTGTAACTTGACACTGCAACTCTGAGTGAGTCTTGCAGATGTGCATCAGTGATGCGTGTTCTGTGTTTGTTCTTGATGAAGTTCATGTCAGAAAAGGCTGATTCACAAAGATAAGATTTTTCCTCATTGTTTGCGGAACCTTCTTAATCTTTTGGACATATTTTCACAGCAATCTGGCCTTAAGCTTAATTATGATAAATGTAAAATGTTAAGGATCGGAAATCTAAAGGGAACGTCCTTTCGAATGGAATGCAAAGTGCCTGTTTTGTGGACAGATGGACCAGTTAACATACTTGGTGTTGTTGTCCCAGAAAATCTGGAAGATCTAGGCTCAGTAAATTATGATAATCGACTAAGAAAGCTGGACAAAATTATGCAATTATGGAAAGGGAAATCCCTAACCTTGTATGGTAAAATGTCTATTGCCAACTCGTTAATTATTCCTCAATTTATTTATTTGTTTTTGTCATTACCAGCTCCATCACAAAACTTTTTTAAGATTTATGAGCGGAGGGTCTTCGATTTTGTCTGGAACGGCAAACCAGAAAAGATTAAAAGAAAGGTTTTGTACAAAGAGTATGAATATGGGGGCCTGAAACTTCTCAACCTTGAAGATATGTGTCTGTCTTTAAAAGCATCAATTGTTCCAAAGATGTATTTAAACATTGAGTGGTACACAAATGTCCTGTTGGACAAAAAACATGTACTGTATCAAAAGAAATTGTATCCTTTTTTACAAGTGATCCCCTCCCAGAGAGTCTGCTGGGAAACATGGCGGGGTTCATAAAGGAAACAATCCACTCATAGTGGTGTTTTCAATTTTATGTGCCAGAAAAAAGAGACAATATTTTGCAGCAGTTAATATGGATGAACTCTAATATTGTAATAGATGGAAAGCCTTTCTTTTGGAAAAATATGTTTGAAAGAGGAATCATTTTTGTCAATGATATTATCAATGAGAATTGTAAAATTATGAAGTATGATGAATTTAGAACTATATATGGTGATGCTTGCTCAAGCTTTTCATTTTATCAACTAACTGGAGTAATTGGGAAAAGATGGAAACAAATAATTAATTATGGAACTACTAAATTATTAGTTTGTAAACCTCTAATAAGAAATTCTAGTTGGCAAAAAGGAACTAAAATAAATATATAATTTTTATTTAATAAAGAAATCTTTGAAGGCTGCCTTATACAACACAAATGGAAAATGGGAGGACTTTTTTGACTGCCCGTTGCCATGGGATGCCATATTCAAACTAATCTATAAAACCACTATCGATGTGCAAAATCGTTATTTTCAAATTAAAATTATTTATAACTTCTTACCCACAGGGAAAATGTTAAAATTATGGAATATGACAGAGTCAGATGATTGCCGATTTTGTTGTCAGGAGCCTGAATCCACCCTGCATTTGTTTTGGTATTGTCATATTGTGTCTTTGTTTTGGGTGGAAGTGAAAAAATGTGTTTAAGGATTGGTTTGTTTATGAAGCTCGATGTGGTTTCTGTTATTTTAGGAGAGTTCATTGACAATCATGATTTAGTCCATTTAATTATAGTACTCGGTAAAATGTTTATTTTTAAGGCCAAAAACAGATATTCACTTAGTATTACTTTCTTTAAAACATTTATTCAGTATTTTCTAACTTTAGAAAGTTACATGGTTGAAAACGATAATGATGCCAAAAAACATTAAAAAAAAAGATGAGAAGTCCTCAAAGGCTTATTTTGAAAGTATAATTATGTTTATAGATTATATGATATCTGTTGTTGTGTTCCCTAATTTGAGTGACCTGGACATAATCTGGACTGTACATAAATGCTTATTTTGAAAATGTAATTTTGTTTATAAATTATATGCAATCTGTTGTGTTCCCTAATTTTTTTCTGTGTACATGAATGAAGGTGTGTGTTGCTGAGTCCGACTTGGACATTATCTGGACTGGGCCTGGTTTAAAAAACCCTTTAAACAAATCTAATTTCAATGACAACCTGGTCTGTTGAAGATAAGGTCCTTTTTTAAAAAATAAAATAAAAAAAGATAAATAAATAAAAAACATTTTCTTGGATAAAAAAGAAAGTAAAACAATATAAAAATAATTACATAAAAAATAGTAATTAATGAAAATGTTAGTGGACCAGCAGCCTATACAATCATGTGTGCTTCAGGGACTGTGTCCCTTGCAGATGTGTTGTCTATGTTGTGGGAAACAGAATATTGGTAGCAGAAAGAAATAACCCCTTTTGTGTGAGTGGGTGTGGATGAGTGTGCATGGGGGAGGTTGTTTTGGTTGATGCACTGATTGAAAGTGCATCATTTCTATGTAGATTTAATTTTAAAAAAAAAAAAAAAATTATAATTTTTTTTTTTTTTTTTTTTTTTTTTTAGAACAGGCCCGCGGGCGACTCATCTGGTCCTTACGGGCGACCTGGTGCCCGCGGGCACCACGTTGGTGACCCCTGCTTTAGGCCCTAAAGGGACATGGGGGAAATTATTTTACCCCATATTATTTCCAGGGCCAAATAAAATGAAGGCCCTGGAAATAATATGGGGGGAAATAATTTCCCCCATGTCCCTTTAGGGCCTAAAGGGACATGGGGGAAATTATTTTTTTTATGTAGAATTTTTAGAAACTT
>NC_084733.1:7307664-7415164 GCF_033978785.1 Entelurus aequoreus | reverse complement strand
TGCCGTGCAACATGTTTAAAAAAAGCTGGCACAAGTGGCAAAAAAGAGTGAGGAAGTTGAGGAAATGCTCATCAAAGACTTATTTGGAACATCCCACAGGTGAACAGGCTAATTGGGAACAGGTGGGCGCCATGATTGGGTATAAAAGCACGCTTCCATGAAATGCTCAGTTCATTCACAAACAAGGACGGGGCAAGGGTCACCACTTTGTCGTCAAACGCCCGAGCAAATTGTTTAAGAACAACATTTCTCAACAAGGAATTTAGGGATATCACCATCTACGCTCCGTGATATCATCAAAAAGGTTGAGAGAATCTGGAGAAATCACCGCACGTAAGCCATGATATTACGCACCTCGGATCCCTCATCAAAACGCGACATCAGTGTGTAAAGGATATCACCACATGGGCTCAGGGACACTTCAGAAAACCACTGTCAGTAACTAGAGTTGGTCACTACATCTGTAAGTGCAAGTTAAAACTCTACTATGCAAAGCCAAAGACATTTATCAACAACACCCAGAAACGCTTCGCTGGGCCCGAGCTCATCTAAGATGGACCGATGCAACGTGGAAAAGTGGAAAAGTGGTCTGTGGTCTGACGAGTCCACATTTCAAATTGTTTTTGGAAACTGTGTACTAAAGAGGAAAAGAACCTTCCGGATTGTTCTAGGCACAAAGTGTAAAAGGCAGCATGTGTGATGGTATGGGGGTGTATTAGTGCCCAAGACATGGGTAACTTACACATCTGTGAAGGCACCATTAATGCTGAAAGGTACGTACAGCTTTTGGAGCAACGTTATCATGGACGCCCCTGCTTATTTCAGCAAGACAATGCCAAGCCAGGTGTTACAACAGCGTGGCTTCATAGTAAAATAGTGCGGGTACTAGACTGGCCTGCCTGTAGTCCAGACTTCAGACTAGTCCGCATTGCTCTAAACAGTCATGTTATGATATCACTCCAAAAGAAGTATGATTGTGAGGATTCTGTGAGAGCAGGTTGAAGATGTTGTGGTCCTTCCTAGTCCACAACTAGAGACTGACCACGTGACAAAGAAAGAGATCCAAGACCAGAACTAAGAATTATGGTCACTTTTCATTTGGAGACACTAAAAGTGTCATTTTGTTCCTAGTTGTTGTTCCTCTAATAACTATTTGTCTGTCTGCTGGTGATGACCTTGCATTTAGTCTTAGGGCCTACAACTCTAGGCCAGAGGTGTCACTGAGGGCCACATGGCACTTATGTTTGGCCCCAGAGGGCCGCTTCTAACAGTCTATACTATTATTACACCTTTTTTTGATGCATTTTATTAGTAGATTTTTTTTAAACTAAAATGTAAGTAATAATGTCACCTCAAACTGTAGTGTATATTACTGTAAATGTAGTGTATATTACTGTACATGTAGTGTATATTACTGTACATGTAGTGTATATTACTGTACATGTAGTGTATATGACTGTAAATGTAATGTATATAACTGTAAATGTAGTGTATATTACTGTACATGTAGTGTATATTACTGTAAATGTAGTGTATATTACTGTACATGTAGTATATATTACTGTACATGTGTATTTTACTGTACATGTAGTGTATATTACTGTACATGTAGTGTCTATTACTGTAAATGTAGTGTATATTACTGTACATGTAGTGTATATTACTGTACATGTGTATTTTACTGTACATGTAGTGTATATTACTGTACATGTAGTGTCTATTACTGTAAATGTAGTGTATATTACTGTAAATGTAGTGTATATTACTGTACATGTAGTGTATATTACTGTGAATGTATTGTATGTGACTGTATATGTAGTGTATATGACTGTAAATGTAGTGTATATTACTGTAAATGTAGTGTATATTACTGTACATGTAGTGCATATAACTGTAAATGTAGTGTATATAACTAAATGTAGTGTATATTACTGTACATGTAGTGTATATGACTGTACATGTAGTGTATATTACTGTAAATGTAGTGTATATTACTGTACATGTAGTGTATTTTACTGTAAATGTAGTGTATATAACTAAATGTAGTGTATATTACTGTACATGTAGTGTCTATTACTGTAAATGTAGTGTATATTACTGTAAATGTAGTGTATATGACTGTAAATGTAGTGTATATTACTGTACATGTAGTGTATATTACTGTACATGTGTATATTACTGTAAATGTAGTGTATATTACTGTACATGTAGTGTATATGACTGTACATGTAGTGTATATTACTGTACATGTAGTGTATTTTACTGTACATGTAGTGTATATTACTGTACATGTGTATTTTACTGTACATGTAGTGTCTATTACTGTACATGTAGTGTCTATTACTGTAAATGTAGTGTATATTACTGTACATGTAGTGTATATTACTGTACATGTAGTGTATATTACTGTAAATGTAGTGTATATTACTGTACATGTAGTGTATATTACTGTACATGTAGTCTATATTACTGTAAATGTAGTGTATATTATGGTACATGTAGTGTATATTACTGTACATGTAGTGTATATTAATGTACATGTAGTGTATATTACTGTACATGTAGTGTATATATCTGTAAATGTAGTGTATATTACTGTACATGTAGTGCATATAACTGTAAATGTAGTGTATATTACTGTAAATGTAGTGTATATTACTGTAAATGTAGTGTGACTGTATATGTAGTGTATATTGCTGTACATGTAGTGTATATTACTGTACATGTAGTGTATATTACTGTAAATGTAGTGTGACTGTATATGTAGTGTATATTACTGTAAATGTAGTGTCTATTACTGTACATGTAGTGTATATTACTGTACATGTAGTGTATATGACTGTAAATTTAATGTATATAACTGTAAATGTAGTGTATATTACTGTACATGTAGTATATATTACTGTACATGTAGTGTACATGACTGTACATGTAGTGTATATTACTGTACATGTAGTGTATATTACTGTACATGTAGTGTATATGACTGTACATGTAGTGTATACAACTGTAAATGTAGTGTATATTACATGTACATGTAGTGTATATTACTGTAAATGTAGTGTATATTACTGTACATGTAGTGTATTTTACTGTAAATGTAGTGTCTACTACTGTACATGTGTATATTACTGTAAATGTAGTGTATATTACTGTACATGTAGTATATATTACTGTACATGTGTATTTTACTGTATATGTAGTGTATATTACTGTACATGTAGTGTGGACTGTATATGTAGTGTATATTACTGTAAATGTAGTGTCTATTACTGTACATGTAGTGTATATTACTGTACATGTAGTGTATATGACTGTAAATTTAATGTATATAACTGTAAATGTAGTGTATATTACTGTACATGTAGTATATATTATTGTACATGTAGTGTATATGACTGTACATGTAGTGTATATTACTGTACATGTGTATATTACTGTACATGTAGTGTATATTACTGTGCATGTAGTGTATATCACTGTACATGTGTATTTTACTGTATATGTAGTGTATATTACTGTACATGTAGTGTATATGACTGTAAATGTAGTGTGACTGTATATGTAGTGTATATTACTGTAAATGTAGTGTCTATTACTGTACATGTAGTGTATATTACTGTACATGTAGTGTATATGACTGTAAATTTAATGTACGTATACACTACATGTACAGTAATAGTGTATATTACTGTACATGTAGTGTATATGACTGTAAATGTAATGTATATAACTGTAAATGTAGTGTATATTACTGTAAATGTGGTGTATATTACTGTACGTGTAGTGTATATTACTCTACATGTAGTGTATATAACTGTAAATGTAGTGTATATTACTGTAAATGTAGTGTATATTACTGTACATGTAGTGTATATTACTGTAAATGTAGTGTATATTACTGTACATGTAGTGTATTTTACTGTAAATGTAGTGTCTATTACTGTACATGTGTATATTACTGTAAATGTAGTGTATATTACTGTGCATGTAGTGTATATCACTGTACATGTGTATTTTACTGTATATGTAGTGTATATTACTGTACATGTAGTGTATATGACTGTACATGTAGTGTATATTACTGTAAATGTAGTGTGACTGTATATGTAGTGTATATTACTGTAAATGTAGTGTATATTACTGTACATGTAGGTGTATATGACTGTAAATTTTATGTACGTATACACTACATGTACAGTAATAGTGTATATTACTGTACATGTAGTGTATATGACTGTAAATGTAATGTATATAACTGTAAATGTAGTGTATATTACTGTAAATGTGGTGTATATTACTGTACGTGTAGTGTATTAACTGTAAATGTAGTGTATATTACTGTAAATGTAGTGTATATTACTGTACATGTAGTGTATATTACTGTAAATGTAGTGTATATTACTGTACATGTAGTGTATTTTACTGTAAATGTAGTGTCTATTACTGTACATGTGTATATTACTGTAATGTAGTGTATATTACTGTACATGTAGTATATATTACTGTACATGTGTATTTTACTGTATATGTAGTGTATATTACTGTACATGTAGTGTATATGACTGTAAATGTAGTGTGACTGTATATGTAGTGTATATTACTGTAAATGTAGTGTCTATTACTGTACATGTAGTGTATATGACTGTAAATTTAATGTACGTATACACTACATGTACAGTAATAGTGTATATTACTGTACATGTAGTGTATATGACTGTAAATGTAAATGTATATAACTGTAAATGTAGTGTATATTACTGTAAATGTGGTGTATATTACTGTACGTGTAGTGTATATTACTCTACATGTAGTGTATATAACTGTAAATGTAGTGTATATTACTGTAAATGTAGTGTATATTACTGTAAATGTAGTGTATATTACTGTACATGTAGTGTCTATTACTGTAAATGTAGTGTATATAAGTGTACATGTAGTGTATATTACTGTAAATGTAGTGTATATTACTGTACATGTAGTGTATATGACTGTACATGTAGTGTCTATTACTGTAAATGTAGTGTATATTACTGTAATGTAGTGTATATTACTGTACATGTAGTGTCTATTACTGTAAATGTAGTGTATATAAGTGTACATGTAGTGTATATTACTGTAAATGTAGTGTATATTACTGTAAATGTAGTGTATATTACTGTACATGTAGTATATATTACTGTAAATGTAGTGTATATGACTGTAAATGTAGTGTATATTACTGTACATGTAGTGTCTATTACTGTAAATGTAGTGTATATAAGTGTACATGTAGTGTATATTACTGTAAATGTAGTGTATATTACTGTACATGTAGTGTCTATTACTGTAAATGTAGTGTATATAAGTGTACATGTAGTGTAATATTACTGTAAATGTAGTGTATATTACTGTAAATGTAGTGTATATTACTGTAATGTAGTGTATATTACTGTACATGTAGTATATATTACTGTAAATGTAGTGTATATGACTGTAAATGTAGTGTATAATACTGTACATGTAGTGTCTATTACTGTAAATGTAGAGTATATAAGTGTACATGTAGTGTATATTACTGTAAATGTAGTGTATATTACTGTACATGTAGTGTCTATTACTGTAAATGTAGTGTATATAAGTGTACATGTAGTGTATATTACTGTAAATGTAGTGTATATTACTGTAAATGTAGTGTATATTACTGTACATGTAGTGTCTATTACTGTAAATGTAGTGTATATAAGTGTACATGTAGTGTATATTACTGTAAATGTAGTGTATATTACTGTAAATGTAGTGTATATTACTGTACATGTAGTGTATATTACTGTAAATGTAGTGTATATTACTGTACATGTAGTGTCTATTACTGTAAATGTAGTGTATATAAGTGTACATGTAGTGTATATTACTGTACATGTAGTGTCTATTACTGTAAATGTAGTGTATATAAGTGTACATGTAGTGTATATTACTGTAAATGTAGTGTATATTACTGTACATGTAGTGTCTATTACTGTAAATGTAGTGTATATAAGTGTACATGTAGTGTATATTACTGTAAATGTAGTGTATATTACTGTACATGTAGTGTATATTACTGTAAATGTAGTGTATATAAGTGTACATGTAGTGTATATTACTGTACATGTAGTGTATATTACTGTAAATGTAGTGTATATTACTGTACATGTAGTGTATATTACTGTAAATGTAGTGTATATAAGTGTACATGTAGTGTATATTACTGTACATGTAGTGTATATTACTGTAAATGGGAAAACACTACTGTTGTTTTTATGGTAGAAAAAAAAGAAGAATAAGGCAGCTCAGTTGCCAGAATTTTCCTGTAAAATTTACATTTATTTTTTTACTGTAAATTTTTTTTTTTTTAATGCAATTTTACAGGAAAATTTTGGCACCTGAGCTGCCAGTTTGTTTGTTAGCTGTTGTTTTGGTTTATTTTTACCACAAATCAACAAGTGCATATGTTTGGGTGTATTACTGTAAATGCCAAAACGGCACCACAGTTTATTACAGTAAAAAAAAAAGTACAGGTTTTTTTTTTCATTGAGAGAAAAATGGTGTAAAAATCACAGTAAATGTCACAATTTGACCATGAAATCTATTGCTGCTTTTACTTTGCACAATTTGATGGGTAACTTGCTTGGAAATCATTATTAGTAGTATTTATTTCTATTTAAATAATAATAATAATAATAATAATATATTGTATTTGTAAAAAGCACTTTACATTGAGCAAACAACCTCAAAGTGCTACGGTGTATTAAAAAATTAAATAAAAAGATAATACAAAATCAATAAAAATAAAAACTAGAACAGCCAAATAGCTGGAACTAGTATGCATATATCTTTAAAAAAAAAAGGTCTTTTTTAAAAAGAAGGGTTTTTAAGCCTTTTTTAAAAGCATCCACAGTCTGTGGTCCCCTCAGGTGGTCAGGGAGAGTGTTCCACAGACTGGGAGCGGCGGAGCAGAAGTCTCCCATTGTTCCTAGCTTTTGTCCTCATTATTATTAGTATTAATTTCTATTTTAAAACATGGTTTGAATGTTTGATCATATATAATTAGACAATATTAACATCATTTATGGAGTACATATATATATTTATTTTTTTTCTCTCCCAAAATAGAAAGAAAGAATACATTTAGTAAGAAAAGTGGCTTTCTGCTCCGTCGCTCCCAGTCTGTGGAACGCTCTCCCTGACCACCTGAGGGCACCACAGACTGTGGATGCTTTTAAAAAAAGGCTTAAAAACCCTTCTTTTTTTAAAAAAGCCTTTTTTTAGATGTATGCATACTAGCTATTACGCTGTTCTAGTTTTTATTTGTATTATCTTTTTATTTGTTTTTTAATACACTGTAGCACTTTGAGGTTGTTTGCTCAATGTAAAGTGCTTTTTACAAATAAAATCTATTATTATAGGACTTATTTTCACCGTGCAACATGCACACGCCCCAATGTGCCTCACCTTCCTTAGCAACACTAAAACACAACAACATTCTACACACACACCACATCCTTCTAATGAATGAGACCAGATATATACAATAATACAGAGCATCCACAAAGACCGGGGCTTTCTGCTCCGCCGCTCCCGGTCTGTGGAACGCTCTCCCTGACCACCTGAGGGCACCACAGACTGTGGATGCTTTTTTTTTTTTTTTTTTTTTTTTTTTAAACCTTTTTATAGACATATACATACTAGTTCTAGCTATTAGGCTGTTCTAGTTTTTATATATATATATATATATATTTTTTTTATTTTTTATTTTTTTTTTCAATACACTGTAGCACTTTGAGGTTGTTTGCTCAATGTAAAGAGCTTTTACAAATAAAATCTATTATTATAGGACTTATTTTCACCGTGCAACATGCACACGCCCCAATGTGCCTCACCTTCCTTAGCAACACTAAAACACAACAATGCCTGCGTCCACAACATTCTACACACACACCACATCCTTCTAATGAGACCAGATATATACAATAATACAGAGCATCCACAAAGACCGGGGCTTTCTGCTCCGCCGCTCCCAGTCTGTGGAACGCTCTCCCTGACCACCTGAGGGCACCACAGACTGTGGATGCTTTTTTTTTTTTTTTTTTTTTTAAAGCCTTTTTACAGACATATGCATACTAGTTCTAGCTATTTGGCTGTTCTAGTTTTTGGTTTTTTTTTTATTCTTTTTTTTTTTTTTTTTTTTTTCAATACACTGTAGCACTTTGAGGTTGTTTGCTCAATGTAAAGAGCTTTTTACAAATAAAATCTATTATTATAGGACTTATTTTCACCGTGCAACATGCACACGACCCAATGTGCCTCACCTTCCTTAGCAACACTAAAACACAACAACATTCTACACACACACCACATCCTTCTAATGAGACCAGATGTATACAATAATACAGAGCATCCACAAAGGCCGGGGCTTTCTGCTCCGCCGCTCCCGGTCTGTGGAACGCTCTCCCTGACCACCTGAGGGCACCACAGACTGTGGATGCTTTTTTTTTTTTAAAGCCTTTTTATAGACATATGCATACTAGTTCTAGCTATTAGGCTGTTTTAGTTTTTTTTTTTTTTTTTTTTTTTTTTTTTTTAATCTTTTTTTTTTTTTTTTCAATACACTGTAGCACTTTGAGGTTGTTTGCTCAATGTAAAGTGCTTTTACAAATAAAATCTATTATTATTATTATTATTATAAAAGTACTTCATTGATGCATATTATTTCCAGGGGCCAAATTTGGCCCCCGGGCCTTGACTTTGACAACCTGTGCTTTAAGGCGATGTTGTACGATAAATCCCCTCTGGCATCAATCACAATCAGGGCGTGGCCTGTTCGGCAACAACAACAACCACCACTTCCGGTCACATCTGCTGTGTGATGGGGAATATATTGTTCCTATTAATGATCCGACCATTGTTTCCCGTCACATGACGTGGATGCTTAATCCACGCTGCGTGAAAAGCCTCTCCCCCCCCCCCCCATCCCCCCACCCAGCGTGTTATGTTACCTGCAGCCGGGGGGGGAGAGGGAGTGGAAGGTGGAGAGGGAGAACATCTCAGCCCGGTCCGCCATCTTCTGACTCACAGCCGCTGCAGACAATCAAGAGCAGTCCATCCACGGCAAGGGCGAGTATCTCCTCCACGCACACGATCCACGGATCTTCACAGCAGGGACCAGCTAGGCCGCTCGGATCAGACCAGCTCGCTGGGCGTCATCGAGTCGTGCAGACGGGAGGAGGATGACGGCCGGAGCCTGGGTACGTGAAGCAGGTCCGCGAGGGGGAAACACGTCCGACACGGCGTCCGTGGATGCTGCGTGGGTCGGCAGTGCGGAGACTGGGAGGAGAGGAGAGAGGAGAGAGGAGGAGAGGAGAGGAGAGGAGAGCGTCACCGAGTGGGATGCAGGAAGAGGGAGGAGAGGGATGCTCCACCGCCGGTGACGTCATCAAAAAAATAAAGAGCACTGCGCGTTAAAATATTATATTTATATGTTTACATATTTACAAAGTTATTTGTTGTGTACATGAGTCCGTACGTGAATATGTTTATATTCATTATAATGTCTTTGTTCATTATATAATAGTTTAGTACATACAGTGCAGTTACCCACATGTGCCACTAGAGGTCACTCACTGCCCAGCAATGTCCAGGCAGGAAGTTGTTGACGTCACGCCTCAATTCTACTTCCGCTAAGTAGCAGTGATGACAATAATAATAAAAACAACAATGTTGTCAACTTTTTTTCACTAAGTAGCACCTCAGAAAACACTACA
Organism: Entelurus aequoreus; assembly: GCF_033978785.1. Taxonomy (NCBI): domain Eukaryota; kingdom Metazoa; phylum Chordata; class Actinopteri; order Syngnathiformes; family Syngnathidae; genus Entelurus; species Entelurus aequoreus. The sequence continues at coordinate 7,405,382 of NC_084733.1, read as the reverse complement.
ACCAATACAGTAGTGTAGTAGACCTAAGTATTCATTAAGTACCACCATGATGACTCTAAATACAGTAGTGTAGTAGACCTAAGTATTCATTAAGTACCACCATAATGACAACATTAAATACAGTAGTGTAGTAGACCTAAGTATTCATTAAGTACCACCATGACTACATTAAATACAGTAGTGTAGTAGACCTAAGTATTCATTAAGTACCACCATGATGACAACATTAAATACAGTAGTGTAGTAGACCTAAGTATTCATTAAGTACCACCATAATGACAACATTAAATACAGTAGTGTAGTAGACCTAAGTATTCATTAAGTACCACCATAATGACATTAAATACAGTAGTGTAGTAGACCTAAGTATTCATTAAGTACCACCATAATGACAACATTAAATACAGTAGTGTAGTAGACCTAAGTATTCATTAAGTACCACCATAATGACACTAAATACAGTAGTGTAGTAGACCTAAGTATTCATTAAGTACCACCATGATGACTCTAAATACAGTAGTGTAGTAGACCTAAGTATTCATTAAGTACCACCATAATGACAACATTAAATACAGTAGTGTAGTAGACCTAAGTATTCATTAAGTACCACCATGACTACATTAAATACAGTAGTGTAGTAGACCTAAGTATTCATTAAGTACCACCATGATGACAACATTAAATACAGTAGTGTAGTAGACCTAAGTATTCATTAAGTACCACCATAATGACAACATTAAATACAGTAGTGTAGTAGACCTAAGTATTCATTAAGTACCACCATGATGACATTAAATACAGTAGTGTAGTAGACCTAAGTATTCATTAAGTACCACCATAATGACAACATTAAATACAGTAGTGTAGTAGACCTAAGTATTCATTAAGTACCACCATAATGACAACATTAAATACAGTAGTGTAGTAGACCTAAGTATTCATTAAGTACCACCATAATGATATTAAATACAGTAGTGTAGTAGACCTAAGTATTCATTAAGTACCACCATAATGATATTAAATACAGTAGTGTAGTAGACCTAAGTATTCATTAAGTACCACCATAATTATATTAAATACAGTAGTGTAGTAGACCTAAGTATTCATTAAGTATCACCATAATGACTACATTAAATACAGTAGTGTAGTAGACCTAAGTATTCATTAAGTACCACCATAATGACAACATTAAATACAGTAGTGTAGTAGACCTAAGTATTCATTAAGTACCACCATAATGACAACATTAAATACAGTAGTGTAGTAGACCTAAGTATTCATTAAGTACCACCATGATGACAACATTAAATACAGTAGTGTAGTAGACCTAAGTATTCATTAAGTACCACCATAATGACAACATTAAATACAGTAGTGTAGTAGACCTAAGTATTCATTAAGTACCACCATAATGACACTAAATACAGTAGTGTAGTAGACTTAAGTATTCATTAAGTACCACCATAATGACAACATTAAATACAGTAGTGTAGTAGACCTAAGTATTCATTAAGTACCACCATAATGACACTAAATACAGTAGTGTAGTAGACCTAAGTATTCATCAAGTACCACCATAATGACACAAAATACAGTAGTGTAGTAGACCTAAGTATTCATTAAGTACCACCATAATGACAACATTAAATACAGTAGTGTAGTAGACCTAAGTATTCATTAAGTACCACCATAATGACACTAAATACAGTAGTGTAGTAGACCTAAGTATTCATTAAGTACCACCATAATGATATTAAATACAGTAGTGTAGTAGACCTAAGTATTCATTAAGTACCACCATAATGACAACATTAAATACAGTAGTGTAGTACACCTAAGTATTCATTAAGTACCACCATAATGACACTAAATACAGTAGTGTAGTAGACCTAAGTATTCATTAAGTACCACCATAATGATATTAAATACAGTAGTGTAGTAGACCTAAGTATTCATTAAGTACCACCATAATGACAACATTAAATACAGTAGTGTAGTAGACCTAAGTATTCATTAAGTACCACCATAATGACAACATTAAATACAGTAGTGTAGTAGACCTAAGTATTCATTAAGTACCACCATAATGACAGCATTAAATACAGTAGTGTAGTAGACCTAAGTATTCATTAAGTACCACCATAATGACAGCATTAAATACAGTAGTGTAGTAGACCTAAGTATTCATTAAGTACCACCATAATGACAGCATTAAATACAGTAGTGTAGTAGACCTAAGTATTCATTAAGTACCACCATAATGACTACATTAAATACAGTAGTGTAGTAGACACCAGTGACGTGCAGTCAGGGGAGGCAGGTGAGGCGGGGCCTCACGTGCCATCATGGAAAGAAAAAAAATGTAAAAAGAAAAAAAAAAAAATTAAATTGTTATATGTATCCAGTGATTATACTATAACGTTATTTTCCATTCAACTTCACCAGTTTTAGATCATTATTATTCAAAATCGCTGAATTTTCACATTTGCCGTTCAAATACTGAGAAGAGACTTGCGGTGAGTCACCAGCCAGTTGAGCCTCACCATGGATTGCACAATGACTCGGCTAACTGCTGGCCGGCTGTGCAGTGAGACAGTATTGCTATATGCATTATATTATAAATCTCCATAGTTTAGTTAGCTGAGGTATATAATGTACAGTGTATTTTGTCAACAACTGTATGTGTGTAACGTATTTCGTGTGCTGAGCAATCATAAAACGGCTGCAAAAGACACACTGTGTGAGGCTCGCAGTAATCCCGCCTCCTGGTAGTAGAGGGCGGTAGTGATCCCAGATATCATTCTTGGGACTACTCGGCTGCAGAAGAAGTGACAACAAGCAGCAACAGTTAGCGATCGTTTATTATTTCCTCTCGCCTGAACTTTATAATGGAGGATTACATATCTAAAATAAAACAGTTTTCTAAACTGGACTTTTAATCGTAGCAGGAGGTAATAATTAAAAGAAGATCTCCATCGAGACCGAGAGACTTTTAAAACTGAAGAAAGATAAGGAAGACTTCTATAAACAAGTTATCGATGCTTTTGTTCAAAAGGAGCTGCGCATGGACTTCATTTATAAGTAAAGGTAAGACCATAATAACGTTTTTTTTAATTAAATGTGCTTTTTTGTGTGCTACAGTTTGTATGTGTTAAAGTTAAAGTTAAAGTTAAGTTAAAGTACCAATGATTGTCACACACACACTATGTGTGGTGAAATGTGTCATCTGCATTTGACCCATCCCCTTGCTCACCCCCTGGGAGGGCAGCGGCGCCGCGCCCGGGAATCATTTTTGGTGATTTAACCCCCAATTCCAACCCTTGATGCTGAGTGCCAAGCAGGGAAGAATGCTGGTATGAGCTTTTAAACATAACCCGTTAACTGCTGCCAATCAAACGGTGAAAAAGATAGTCTTTAGGGTTCATATGTTTGTCAATCTGACTGTGATGAAGTCAGTGCCCATACTTGCCAACCCTCCCGTTTTTAGCGGGAGAATCCCGGTATTCAGCGCCTCTCCCGACAACCTCCCGGCAGAGATTTTCTCCCGACAAACTCCGGTATTCAGCCGGAGCTGGAGGCCACGCCCCCTCCAGCTCAATGCGGACCTGAGTGGGGACAGCCGTTCTCACGTCCGCTTTCCCACAATATAAACAGCTTGCCTGCCCAATGACGTCATAACATCTACGGCTTTTAGAGACTAGAGCGCACAACAAGGAGAGAGAGTTCTTGGTTTCTTGTGTGGGTTTATTGTTAGGCAGTTTCATTAACGTCCTCCAAGCGCGGTAATAACACACACCAACAGCAGTCACGTTTAGTCTACCGTAAAGCAGTTCGTCTGCCGTAAACAGCAATGTTGTGACACTCTTAAACAGGACAATACTGCCATCTACTGGATAGCCTGCAGAACACTGAAATTCAAGTATTTCTTTTATTTTTATTAAAAATAAAAATATATATATATATAGCTAGAATTCACTGAAAATCAAGTATTTCTTGATTTGGTGAATTCTAGCTGTAAATATACAGAAAGTTTGCGGTCCTCTCCAAGGTTTCTCATTCACACCGACGTCCCACTGGGGTGAGTTTTTCCTTGCCCGTATGTGGGCTCTGTACCGAGGATGTCGTTGTGGCTTGTGCAGCCCTTTGAGACACTTGTGATTTAGGGCTATATAAATAAACATTGATTGATTGATTGATTTTATGGCCACAAATGGCCCCCATGCCAGACTTTGGATACCCTTGCCGTGCAGGAAAAGTGTCCAAAGTCAGCCAAAACTCCAACACATAGTTGAAAATAGTCCATTATTTGATAGTTATGATTGATTTGGCTTATTTATTTAGCGCCACACGGAATAATGCCGGCACTTGCTTCCTGTTTGCTATGCAGATCACGACACCAGCGTTTCAACAAACAATTGCAATTTTATTTCCATCAAATGGAAACATTTACAATCTGACTTGGGAAAAAAAGTGGCTTTTATTAAATATTCATGTCATTACAAAGCGACAATGCAACAGAAGTGGCAATTTGAAAAGGTTTTATTTTTTGGGACACTTAGTATTTTAACTGTTTTTTTCCCCTCTTTCTTTTGGTTGAAACAGAGGTCATAGCGTTGTGCGGGGAATAACATCCAGTCAGTCATCAACCAATGTGAAGGTTTCTTTGGATTGCCATGGAATGTTGGCTTTATTGCTGCTCTCCAATGGCGATGGGACCCAGCGTGACCGCACCTCTCCAGACTATCTCCTCTGAGAAAGAAAGACATGTTATCATTAATATATATTCTCTTATAAAATATATTTCAATATATATTAATACATATTATCATAGCAATGATAACGAGCTGTCTAAAAATAGGACATACCTTCTGTCACGGAACGGCCCTTCCTTGAACCGCCGCCGGAGACCCAGGCACTGAGGGTTTTTTTAACGACCGGAGCGCTGACTGTTACACCGCCGCCAGTGCCCCAGCTACCTTGGCCTTGTTGTTGGCTGGGGGTCCAAGGTTTGCCACCAGTAGTGGTTGAGCCGCCCCCGGTGCTCCAGGTAGTGCCTGTTCCGCCCCCTGTGCTCCAAGAAGTGCTGCCACCCGAAGAACCTTGTTGTTGGCTGGGGGTCCAGGGTTTGCCACCTCCAGTGGAGCCACTTCCACCGCCACCGCCACCGCCACCGCCACCGCCACCGCCACCGCTCCCGGTGCCCCAGGTAGTGCCTGTTCCGCCCCCTGTGCTCCAAGAAGTGCTGCCACCCGGAGAACCTTGTTGTTGTTGGCTGGGGGTCCAGGGTTTTCCACCTCCAGTGGAGCCACTGCCACCTCCACCGCCACCGCCACCGCCACCGCCAGCGCCAGCGCCACCGCCACCGCCACCGCCCCCGGTGCCCCATGTAGTGCCTGTTCCGCCCCCTGTGCTCCAAGAAGTGCTGCCACCCGAAGAACCTTGTTGTTGTTGGCCGGGGGTCCAGGGTTTGCCACCTCCAGTGGTGGTTGAGCCCCAGGTACCGCCCCCGGTTCCCCAGGTACCGCCTGTTCCGCTCCCGGTGCCCCCGGTGCCCCAGGTACCGCCTGTTCCGCCCCCTGTGCTCCAAGAAGTGCTGCCATCCGAAGAGCCTTGTTGTTGTTGTTGGCGGGGTGGGATCCAGGGTTTTCCGCCTCCAATGGTGGTTGAGCCACCGCCCCCGGTGCCCCAGCCAGTGCCTGTTCCGCCCCCTGTACCCGTAGAAGGATTCCAACCCGTGTTGCCACCGCTGTTCACTACACCTTTACCAGTAGACTGGTGTCCACCGCTACTACATGTGCTGCAAGCTGCATCCACTCCGCTGGCCTCCCTCCAGCTGCTCGGGAAAGGGTGACACAAGGAGTCGCTAGCACCCGTGCTCAGGAAGTGACTTGCTTTCGCTCACTCACCCATCGATGTAGGAGCAGGCCCTGTGCTCAGAATCAATGCTGTGGCTGGTGGACGTGGCTCTCAGGTAGCAGGTAATGTACATCCTATTGGAGTAGTCAATTTCACCTTCTTTCCCCTTTCCACCTCCGCCTCCGCCTCCACCTCCGTCAGTGCCCAGGAACCTAAAGGCCTCCAACAAGAACCGAAGCTTGTTCTCGTCTGTGCGCTGCATGAATCTGGAGTTTGATCCCGTGATGCTGGCATCAACTAAACATCTGCAGGCAAGACAGTCCAGCAATGAGAAGCCATTGTAGAGAAAAACAAGCAACATCATTTTTTGAACATCCCAATGACGGCAAACTTGTCTTCTTGGTGATCTGCAGCCGTTTAGTCTCGTGCCGTCAAAGACTCAAAATGCATTTCTTTCAATATGCGTCATAACAAAAACGATAATATTTAAAAAAATGGATAGATGCTGATAGTCCAACTCATACTGACTGGTATACACACATAATAAATACTGACTGGTATACACACATAATAAATACTGACTGGTATACACACATAATAAATACTGACTGGTATACACACATAATAAATACTGACTGGTATACACACATAATAAATACTGACTGGTATACACACATAATAAATACTGACTGGTATACACACGTAATAAATACTGACTGGTATATGCACGTAATAAATACTGACTGGTATATGCACGTAATAAATACTGACTGGTATATATACATACGTAATACATACTGACTGGTATACACACATAATTAATACTGACTGTATACACACGTAATTAATATTGACTGGTATACACACGTAATTAATACTGACTGTATACACACGTAATTAATATTGACTGGTATACGCACGTAATTAATACTGACTGGTATACACACGTAATAAATACTGACTGTATACACACGTAATTAATATTGACTGGTATACGCACGTAATAAATACTGACTGGTATACACACATAATTAATACTGACTGTATACACACGTAATTAATATTGACTGGTATACACACGTAATTAATACTGACTGTATACACACGTAATTAATATTGACTGGTATACGCACGTAATTAATACTGACTGGTATACACACGTAATAAATACTGACTGGTATGTACACATGTAATAAATACTCACTAGTATACACACGTAATAAATACTGACTGGTATACACACGTAATAAATACTGACTGGTATACACATGTAATAAATACTCACTAGTATACACACGTAATAAATGCTGACTGGTATACACACATAATAAATACTGACTGAAATGCACACATAATAAATACTGACTGGTATACCCACATAATAAATACTGACTAGTATAAACACGTAATAAATACTGACTGGTAAACACACGTAATAAATACTGACTGGTATACACACATAATAAATACTGACTAGTATAAACACGTAATAAATACTGACTAGTATACACGCGTAATTAATAGTGACTGTATACGCACATAATTAATACTGACTGGTACACACACGTAATAAATACTGACTGGTATACACACGTAATTAATACTGACTAGTATACACACGTAATAAATACTGACTAGTATACGCACATAATTAATACTGACTGGTATACACACGTAATAAATACTGACTGGTATACACATGTAATAAATACTCACTAGTATACACACGTAATAAATACTGACTGAAATGCACACATACTACATACTGACTGAAATGCACACATAATACATACTGACTGGTATACACACATAATAAATACTGACTAGTATAAACACGTAATAAATACTGACTAGTATACACACGTAATTAATACTGACTGGTATACGCACGTAATTAATACTGACTGGTATACACACGTAATAAATACTGACTGGTATACACATGTAATAAATACTCACTAGTATACACACGTAATAAATACTGACTGGTATACGCACGTAATTAATACTGACTGGTATACACACATAATACATACTGACTGGTATACACATGTAATAAATACTCACTAGTATACACACGTAATTAATATTGACTGGTATACGCACGTAATTAATACTGACTGGTGTACACACGTAATAAATACTGACTGGTATACACATGTAATAAATACTCACTAGTATACACACGTAATAAATACTGACTGAAATGCACACATACTACATACTGACTGAAATGCACACATAATACATACTGACTGGTATACACACATAATAAATACTGACTAGTATAAACACGTAATAAATACTGACTAGTATACACACGTAATAAGTACTGACTAGTATACACACGTAATTAATACTGACTGGTATACACACGTAATTAATACTGACTGGTATAAACACGTAATTAATACTGACTGGTATACACATGTAATAAATACCCACTAGTATACACACGTAATAAATACTGACTGAAATGCACACATAATACATACTAACTCGTATACACACATAATACATACTGACTGGTATACACACATAGTAAATACTGACTGGTATACACAAGCTATGGAGATGATATCAGTAGAAAAAACTGCATTGCATTTAGTTGAGATAATATTGAGTCATATATTGGAATATAGGATTCATTATCTAAATTAGTTTGAACTATTAAAATAACCTAAAATATGACTTATTTTATCTTCGTGGTAAATATTGGACACAATGTGTTGTCAAGCTTATGAGATGTGATGCAAATGTGACACTATTGTTCTTTTTTTAAATGTTTTTATTACATTTTTTATAAATGGCTGTGATGATAATGTCAACGAGGGATTTCTAATCACTGCTATGTTGGAATTATTATTAATATTGATACTGTTGTTGATATTATTCATTTTTGTTTGACTACTTTTGGATTGTTTTGTGTCATGTTTGTGTGTCCTCTCAATTGATTGCTATTCTGAATGTTGCTGGGCTGGGTTTGGTTTTGGATTTGGAATTGTATTATTATTGTGTTGTTGTGTATTATATTGTTGGACTGATTAATAAAAAAATAAGAAAAATGTGTCTGCTATTTCGTTAAAAGATGCTGTGAATCAGTGAAATATTTTGTTTCATTATCTTGAAATTTCTCTGATGCCTTAAAATCCATTTTAAATTAAATGATTGTAAAGTCTGTGATACAGAAAGCGGCACTATCTACAACGCTAAATGGTTCATTTTTTTGGTGTTATTCCACTGACTAAAAGAAGAAAACATTCTTGAAGGGGCCCGATTATACATAACCGACATTTTATACCAGCTGGTACCTTTTGTGTATTGGAAATTAAACCATGGAGATATGTATAAAACAAACCAGCCATTCGGAATTGGAGACTAGTGACCTATTTTGCCTTTGTTATGTCAGCGGATATCACCATATATGGTCGAGATTTACCCCAAGTCTACCATTTTTTATTAAGTTGTAGTCACCAAGTTCCTTCTTTTTCTCTGTCCTCTTGTTGTGGGGCAGACTGGCTCCTACATGCACATGCATACTAAAATCTTCTGATAAAAAGTAGCGTGTAGTTCTAACTTATATCGGGGTCAGTCGGTTTACGTCAGGGGTGTCCAAACTTTTTCCACTGAGGGCCACACACGGAAAAATTTAAGCATACGGGGGCCATTTTGATGTTTTCCATTTTCAAACCATAACAAAATATATAGATTTTTTTTTTTTTTTTAACCTTTAGGGCTCCTGGGGACCAGTCAAGGGTCAAGGGTCTCAGTCATTAAAATGTTAAAAATAAGTCAAATTATTTTTTATTTTTTTTACAGTATATTCAGGTTGATATCAAGTAAAAAAAACACAGGTTTTATGCCTTTTCTGTCAAAGACAACTTTGTTTTTTATAGTAAAACTGAAGTATGCAGTATTTAGTAATTAGAGCCCTAAAAGATCAATAATGCAGGACACCATTGATTTTAATTCTTTCATATTTTTGAGTAATCACAGTGAAAAGTTAAATAAAATCTCACTAAATATATTTGGGGTCCAAAAAGGTCTCCCTCTCATAAAGTGATACATTTTTATTCGTTTTTTTTTTTACTTTTCACACTGAAATTACGAGATCAACTTCAGATGTTTGAACTATTATTTTGTTTGTTTTATGCTCTTTTGTCAAATAAAACTTTGATGTTTTTATATGGCAACCACACAATGTATGCAATATTTTTTCCACATAAAACATTTTAAAGTGACATTTTTGAAGTAATAATTCATTGTAACATAGATTTTTTTTCTTTTTCCGAGCAATGGCAAAAAAAATAAAAATAAACAAAGACAAAAGAAAAAAAAAACAGCATGCATGGCAGCTTTCGTGTCAACATCGCAACGTTTTCTCGTTAGATTTCACCTCATTCCACTTTTTTTAAATGTTTTTTTTTTATTATTGCAATACTATCAATTTTGCAATTTTTGCAGAATGTGTGGGGGGCCGGTAAACGATTAGCTGCGGGCCGCAAATGGCCCCCGGGCCGCACTTTGGACACCTCTGTGTTACGTTAACATACCAGGCACGTTCTCAGTTGGTTATTTATGCCTCATATAACGTGCACTTATTCAGCCTCTTGTTCACTATTCTTTATTTATTTTAAATTTGCCTTTCAAATTCTATTCTTGGTGTTGGGTTTTATCAAATAAATTGAAAAAATTAAACCCTAACCCCAAAAAATGCGACTTATACTCCAGTGCGACTTATATATGTTTTTTTTCTTCTTTATTATGCATTTTCGGCCGGTGCGACTTATACTCCGGAGCGACTTATACTCCGAAAAATAAAGTAGTTCATAAAGAAATTGCAGTAAACCGGACTTAAAATAATCGAAAACAGCCCGCTGTAATATCCATAACTGTAATATGTTGCATTCAATTAGTTCCATGTTTTTTGAAAGTAAATTTTTTTTACTTGAGACTTGATTTGAAATAATATTACAAATAGCACCCAATTAAAGTGTGACTATGTCAGGGGTGTCCAAAGTGGGGCCCGGGGGCCATTTGCGGCCCGCAGCTAATTGTTTACCGGCCCGCCACACATTCTGCAAAAATTGCAAAATTGATAGTATTGCAAAAAAAATTTTAAAAAATTAAAAAAGTGGAATGAGGTGAAATCTAACGAGAAAAAGTTGCAATGTTGACACAAAAGCTGCCATGCAGGCCGTTTTTTTTTTCTTTTGTCTTTCTTTATTTTTCTTTTTTTTTGCAATTGCTCCAAAAAAAAAAGACAAAAAAATCTATGTTATAATGAATTATTGACCTATTCATGGCTCCAATTACTTCAAAAATGTCACTTTAAAATGTTTTATGTGGAAAAAATATTGCATATATTGTGTGGTTGCCATATAAAAACATCAAATATTTCTTTGACAAAAGAGCATAAAAACAAACAAAATAATAGTTCAAACGTAAAATCGACAGATATATCTGAAGTTGATCTCGTAACTTAAGTGTTGAAAGTAAAAAAAAACGAATAAAAATGTATCACTTTATGAGCGGGGGACCTTTTGGATCCCAAATATATTTAGTGGGATTTTATTAATATTTTCACTGTGATTACTCAAAAATATTAATTAAAATCAACGGTGTCCTGCATTATTGATCTTTTAGAGCTCTAATTACTAAATACTGCATATTTACAGTTTTACTATAAAAAAAAAAGTTGTCTTTGACAGAAAAGGCATAAAACCTTCTTTTTTTTTTTTTTTTACTTTTTTCAACCTGGAGTTGATATAGAGATTTACTGTAAGCGTTAAATTAAAAAAAATTATAATAATTTGACTTATTTTTAACATTTTAATGACTGAGACCTAAAGGTTAAAAAAAAAAATCCATATATTTTGTTATGGTTTGAAAATGAAAAATATCAAAATGGCCCCCGCATGCTTAAATTTTTCCGTGCCCTTAGTGGAAAAAGTTTGGACTCCCCTGGACTATGTGGCTCAAATCCTCTGAAGAAGGACTGCTGTATTTTTTGGAGTATAAGTCGCACCTGCCGAAAATGCATAATAAAGAAGGAAAAAAAACATATATAAGTCGCACTGGAGTATAGGTCGCATTTTTTGGGGACATTTATTTGATAAAAGCCAACACCAAGAATAGAATTTGAAAGGCAATTTAAAATAAATAAAGAATAGTGAACAACAGGCTGAATAAGTGTACGTTATATGAGGCATAAATAACCAACTGAGAACGTGCCTGGTATGTTAACGTAACATATTATGGTACGAGTCATTCAAATAACTATAACACAGGTATGTCCAAAGTGCGGCCCGGGGTCCATTTGCGGCCCGCAGGTAATTTTTTAACGGCCCCACGGCACATTCTAAAAATACGATGAAAAAAAACAAAAAAAAAACATAAAAAGTGGTATAAAAGAGCAAACAGGTGAAATGTAACAAGAAAATGTTGCATTGTTTACTCTAATAACACAAAGCTGCCATGCAGGCTGTTTCTTTCTATAAAAAATAATAATGAATCAAAATCAATGTCATTATGAATTATTGACCTATTCAAGGCTCCATTTACATTCACATTAAATATTCCACAAAAACAAAGTTTTTTAAAGAAGTGCCTAAAACGAACAAACAAAAAACATAAACAACAATAAAAGTTATAATTGACGGATAGATCTGAAGTTGATCTTGAGACTATTGTGGTAAAAGTTAAAAAAAAATGTTGGATTTATTTTTTTAAACTTTACTGAGTAGGACCCTTTTGGATCTCCAATAATTTTAGTGGGACTTTTTTTTTTTTTTTAAGTGTCATTACTCAAAAAAATAATGAATTAAAATCAATGTTCTTATGAGTTATTGACCTTTTTAAGACTCCAATTATTATATAATCTCAAATATTCCACTTTAAAATTTTATTGGGGGAAAATATTGCATATTTTGTGTTTTTTTCCATAAAAAAAACACGGTTTTCCTTGACAAAATTGGCATACAACTTAAATCTTTAAAAGCGTTATATTGCCAGATAGACCTAATGTTGATCTAGAGATTTAAACCTTCAATAATAATAATAATAATTATACTAAATAATGACACATTTTTAATTTTTTTTTTACCAAAACCTTTTGGGGTCCCCGGGATCAAGCCTGAGTGGAGGCCTAAATGTATCTTTTTTATACATATATTGTATAGGTTTTTAAAATAAAAAATATCAAAATGGCCCCCGCTTGCTCTGATTTTTCAGTGTGCGGCCCTCAGTGGAAATAGTTTGGACACCCCTGCTATAACATATAGAACATGCTATACGTTTACCAAACAATCTGTCACTCCTAATCGCTAAATCCCATGAAATCTTATACGTCTAGTCTCTTACGTGAATGAGATAAATAATATTATTTGATATTTTACGCTAATGTGTTAATAATTCCACACATAAGTCGGTCCTGAGTATAAGTCGCACCCCCGGCCAAACTATGAAAAAAACTGCGACTTATAGTCCGAAAAATACGGTACATTATTGTGTTTGAATGCGTTCTACCCGTGGGGACCGTACGTCTGCACTGATTGGCACATCAATCCAACTCAAATCTGGAATTCATATCAACATAAAGTTATTTCAAGTGTGATCTTCCTTACCCGTCCTGAATGAAGCCATATCTGGGGTTGGAGTTAATATCAGGTGAGAGCGTAGCCACACAGCTGTCCACGTAAACACGGAGGGGCACGTGGTAGAACTGCTTGACGGACGCCTCGATGAAAATCATGTCACCCAGGAAGTATTCAAAGCGAGGCCTCTCGTGCATCCAGTCGGCTGTTTGTCAAAATAGCAGAGGAGAGGTTAAGAACAGGGGTCACCAACGCGGTGCCCGCGGGCACCAGGTCGCCCGTATGGACCAGATGAGTGGCCCGCTGGCCTGTTCTAAAAATAGCTCAAATAGCAGCACTTACCAGTGAGCTGCCTCTATTTTTTTTAATTGTATTTATTTACTAGCAAGCTGGTCTCGCTTTGCTCGATATTTTTAATTCTAAGAGAGACAAAACTCAAATAGAATTTGAAAATCCAAAAAAATATTTTAAAGACTTGGTCTTCACTTGTTTAAATAAATTCATTTATTTTTTTTACTTTGCTTCTTATAACTTTCAGAAAGACAATTTTAAAAAATACAACCTTAAAAATGATTTTAGGAATTTTTAAACACATATACCTTTTTACCTTTTAAATTCCTTCATCTTCTTTCCTGACAATTTAAATCAATGTTCAAGTAAATTTATTTTTTTTATTGTAAAGAATAATAAATACATTTTAATTTAATTCTTCATTTTTGCGTCTGTTTTTTCGACGAATATTTGTGAAATATTTCTTCAAAATTATTATGATTAAAATTCAAAAAAATTATTCTGGCAAATCTAGAAAATCTGTAGAATCAAATTTAAATCTTATTTCAAAATCTTTTGAATTTCTTTGAAAATTTTTGTTCTGGAAAATCTAGAAGAAATAATGATTTGTCTTTGTTAGAAATATAGCTTAGTCCAATTTGTTATATATTCTAACAAAGTGCAGATTGGATTTTAACCTATTTAAAACATGTCATCAAAATTCTAAAATTAATCTTAATCAGGAAAAATTACTAATGATGTTCCATAAATTATTTTTTTATTCGAATTAGCTAGTTTTTCTCTTCTTTTTTTTTCGGTTGAATTTTGAATTTTAAAGAGTCGAAATTGAAGATAACCTATGTTTCAAAATGTAATTTTCATTTTTTTCCTGTTTTCTCCTCTTTTATAAAAATGTTAGTGGCTAGCTAGTCAAAATGGGATATTGTGATTTCCCAAGACTGTCTTAGAAGTGATCATTTGAAAATGGTTAATTTGGAAAAATGTGCACTTAGTGTTGCATATTGATATTTATCTGTTTCTATATATATTTATTGTGAGAAATCATTAAGATGATCAGTGTTTCCACAAAGATAAATATCATTAATTATTAATAATAAAGGTAAATTGAGCAAATTGGCTATTTCTGGCAATTTATTTAAGTGTGTATCAAACTGGTAGCCCTTCGCATTAATCAGTACCCAAGAAGTAGCTCTGGGTTAGAAGATGTCTCCAAAAAGTACGCAGTAGGGACAATGGAAAAAACACTCACTGGTCATGAGGGTCAGACTGAAGTACAAGAACTCCTCGGACACCTTGACGGCAGAGTACGGAACCCAGTGTGGGTCGAGAGGTAGGCTGCTCACGTTGTGATTCCTGAACATTTCATAAACAGAAAGGTCACAGTGGGCCAAATAACAAACATCACATTTGGCTGGGTCAGCAATAAATGGAATAATGCATGCATTTGAATACAATGTGAAGGTAAGAATCTACAAGTCTAGTCTAGGCGCACCTCGGGTAGTGGCATTCTACGACCACAACAGCTTTGGGAGTCCTCACAATAGGGGTCCCCACTAACTGGCTGGGGGTGTAAAAGAGCTTGAATTGGTAGATGAGGGAGTCTTCGGTCATCTACGAGTCAAAACAAAAAAGAAGAGTATGATTACAAACTAAGGTCTTTAAAATCGTCCCACAATGGGTAAGAGTTTGGCTTACCCTCAACTCACTGCCGCAATTGTGCAGCTCAGACTCGTAAATCAGCACGTGAGCAGTTGTGTCTTCCCCCACGGCGCCGCAGTTTCCCAGGGTGAGGTCCTCGGGGTTGACCGCCTGGCCTATTCCAAAGAAGTCCTTCTTGACCTCCACATGTGCGTCCCTCTCCCGGCAGTCCACAGCGACGGTCGTAGGGGAGATGGGGTGCCTGATCTCAATGGTCACGTCAACCTTGGGCGGAGGCTGAGGATCTTCCGGGTAAATCCAGGTGACCGGCTTTTCAAATGGGTTTTTGGACTGCTGGGAACCGGCGTCATCTTGTCGCCGATTTTGCATGGGGTACTGAGCATCGCAGACGAAGGCCAGTGCCAGGAGGCACACAGCGGTGCACTTCATCACCATGGCTTCGCAACAACAAGTGATCCTCACGAGGTGCTGCAAGGACGGAGGAAGGGTTCGCCTACTTTTATAAGCCCAACTGCCAGTCTGCTTCTGTTTGCTTCCCGCCCCTTTTGTTGGACCTTTCCCATGTGAGCTGATAAGCCAAAGTGTCCGCCATCATCCCCGCTTGGGTTTCGTATCAAAACGCTACCATAGGTCCACGCAGTTCTCGAACACAAAAACACAAGGTGGATTCATAGAATTCACAGAGCTAACCACAGAAAACACAGACGCAAAGAAACAAAATAAAACAAAAACAAGAATAAATAAGAGCAAGACTCGTGTTTTCTCATAGAAATCCACAAAGAAAGGTAATGATAATAACAACAAATTACAAATAAGGAAATGCTCAAGTTAAAAAAACGAATGCACTGCAAAAGAATATAAGATTCCCTACAGTATTTAAAAAAAAGGATGCCAAGAAGACCGCGGTCACCTGAAGGTTATGTTGACAGTAGGTTAGGGTCACCTGCCCTCAACAGGACATGTCACACTCCTGCTTTTTGCCAAAGTACATTTTTATAAAAAATCAATTGTGGACCCAACCACTGTTGACTGGCGGATGTTGCAAAACATCAGACCAGACTCAAAGTCACTCACACGTATAAAAAGGAACACCTGTTGGGTGCTGTGCTGTAACGTCAACATTACAGTACCAAATTAGCTATACCAAAAAATGTCAGCTTTATCTGGGAATGTGCAAACATACACTAGACCAGGGGTTCTTAACCTTGTTGGAGGTACCGAACCCCACCAGTTTCATATGCGCATTCACCGAACCCTTCTTTAGCTCCAGTGCAATGCACACTGGTACTTTATCTTTATCTCCATACTGTAGATTTTATGCCCCTATGTCTATCAAGCTCCATGTTCTGATGTTTAAATGTTAGTTGTCTGCTTGTGGTTGTGTCTGTGCTCGTGTTTTTGTTCTGTTGTTTTTGTGTATGTTAAGAAAGCAATGATGCACTGTGCCCAAGACAAATTTCCCCGCGGGGACAATAAAGTTGAACCTTGAACCTTGAACCTTTAGTGAAAAATACAATATTTTCAAATTCAAGAAAATGTTTTTTTACTGGTGCACAAAATGAACCGTGCATGAACGTCACCTTGTTCAAAGAACGAAACCAACACCGTGCATGAACTCACAACAAATTACACATACCTTACACACATTACCATGAATTGATTATTGGGAACCCCGACTTAAACACGTTGAAAAACTCAGGTGTTACCATTTAGTGGTCAATTGTACGGAATATGTACTGTACTGTGTAAACTGTACTGTTTCATATAATGCAGTGGTTCTCAACCTTTTTTCAATGATGTACCCCCTGTGAACATTTTTTTTAATTCAAGTACCCACTAATCAGAGCAAAGCATTTTTGGTTGGAAAAAAAAGAGATAAAGAAGTAAAATACAGCACTATGTCATCTGTTTCTGATTTATTAAATTGTATAACAGGGCGAAATATTGCTCATTTGTTGTGGTCTTTTTTGAACTATTTGGGAAAAAAAGATATAAAAATAACTAAAACCTTGTTGAAAAATAAACAAGTGATTTAATTATACACATAGAAGTAATCATCAACTTAAAGTGCCCTCTTTGGGGATTGTAATAGAGATCCATCTGGATTCATGAACTTAATTCTACACATTTCTTCACAAAAAATTAAATCTTTAACATCAATATTGATGGAACATGTCCACAAAAAATCTAGCTGTCAACATTGAATATTGCATTGTTGCATTTCTTTTTGACAGACATTTTAGTGAGGGTCAAACCATCATGGCAGGGGGGAAACTCTGGCTTTATGGTAACGAATGGAATAGCCTACTTGATTTGATGTTCAGTTTATGAACTTACATTCATATTTTGTTGAAGTATTATTCAATAAATATATTTATAAAGGATTTTTGAATTGTTGCTATTTTCAGAATATGTTTTAAAAATCTCACGTACCCCTTGGCATACCTTCAAGTACCCCCATTTGAGAACCACTGATATAATGTATTATCTTCCTTTGCAATCTGCTAGTAAAAGTTTCAATCGATCAATCAAACCACCTGCAAATCAGATGGAAAATTAGAGGGAACATTGTTTGGGGGTATCCATAATACGCCGATAGGGAGAAGTTTTTATTTACACGATAAGTCGGATGTGTCTTTACCTCCATGGCGGAGGCTCCACCGAACCCCTGAGGCCGACTCACCCAGGTTAAGAACCACTGCACTATACATTTATTACCAGAATTGGAACAGGACATGGTTTTAGGTATGCAGGGATGGAAACATCAGGACTAACATGAAGACTGGCTTATGGTCAGAAAACGTGTGCTCTTATCATTTTGGTGACTAAATCAACTTGACAATTCAACAACCCATTAATCGAAAAATATTCATTTCAATATTATTTGTTACAGGATGGGCAAATCTCAGTGTTCTGAGCTCCTGTTTTCAGGCCAGTGGTGTGTAGAGCTGAATAATTCTGTCTTTGGCATTTGTGCCGTAGCGCGGGTGTAGTTCATCTTCCCATAGCTGACATCGGTCTTCTCAAGGCCTTCAATCGACTGCAACTGACCTGTTAAGATTGTCTTAGAAGACCTTTCACCTCTCCTTTTAACAGGCGTCATTAGTTCATGATCACAGACTTAGATAGGACAGATCTAGTCAGAGTGCTTAGTGGACCCCGACTTACCATGTATTGATTTACGTGGACCCCGACTTAAACACGTTGAAAAACTTATTCGGGTGTTACCATTTAATGGTCAATTGTACGGAATATGTACTGTACTGCATACTTGCCAACCTTGAGACCTCCAATATCGGGAGGTGGGGGGTAGGGGGTGGGGGGGTTGGGGGCGGGGGGCGTGGTTGGGGGCGTGGTTATTTACAGCTTGAATTCACCAACTCGAGTATTTCATATATATATATATATATATATATATATATATATATATATATATATATATATATATATATATATATATATATATATATATATATATATATATATATATATATATATATATATATATATATATATGTATATATATGAAATACATGACTTTCAGTGAATTCTAGCTATATATATATATTTATTTATTTTATTTACATAAAAGAAATACTTGAATTTCAGTGTTCCGGTGGCTATCCATTAGATGGCAGTACTGTCCTGTTTAACTTCTACGTTCATGATGAGTATATCATTTCGGCCACCGTGTTCAATGGAGAAGTTTGTTCTACATATTTACAGGCAACATACACCTTCCCCTTCGAACTGTCCTGGATGAACTGAAATTCTTGTTTCCATTCGTTTTGGAACTTGCAAGCGTATTTCTTCATCTTGCTCGTCGACGGCGTCGCCATGTCTGTAATTTCCTCGTTCTTCTGCTTCGTCTCCTTGTTGTGTGCGCAGTTGTGCACTCTACTCTCTAAAAGCCCTAGATGTTATGACGTCATTGGGCAGGCAAGCTGTTTATATTGTGGGGAAGCGGACGTGAGAACAGGCTGTCCCCACTCAGTCTCAGGTCCGCATTGAGCTGGAGGGGGTGTGGCCTCCAGCTCCGGCTGAATACCGGGAGTTTGTCGGGAGAAAATCTCTGCCGGGAGGTTGTCGGGAGAGGCGCTGAATACCGGGATTCTCCCGCTAAAAACGGGAGGGTTGGCAAGTATGCTGTACTGTGCAATCTACTAATAAAAGTTTCAATCAGTCAATCAATGCAGGATCCAAAGTATTTGACCTTCTACAGCAGACCTGGGCAAATTAAGGCCCGGGGGCCACATGCGGCCCGTTAAGCTTTTCAATCTGGCCCGCCGGACATTCCCAAATATTTTTTTTTAGATGTTTAAGATGGAAAGTGTAGCTGCCATTATGATGTTTTCTAATGACTGTAAGTCTTCAACTATACTAAGTCTTTCAATGCTTGCAATCTGCGCTTTTGCATGATATTTTAGTGACTCGTGTTGTCCTGATACCAATATTATTTTGATACTTTTCGGTACTTTTCGATACTTTTCTAAATAAAGGGGACCAGAAAAAATTGCATTATTGGCTTTATTTTAAGCAAAAATCTTAGGGTGTGGCCGACCGGTACTTTTCAGAGGCGGTATGGTACCGAATATGATTCATTAGTATCGCGGTACTATACTAATACCCGTATACCGTACAACCCTACTATTTACTATGGTAATCTACGCCACAGCAGGTCAGACGAGGCACCAAGCAGTGTGGGTGGGGAGCGTTTCCACAGAATGTTTCCAGAGCCTGAAATGTGGGTGTCAGGGACAGACGGGAAGGAGATTTTTACAACAAAGTTCTAAAGCTTAGTGATATATTAGATCAGGGGTGTCCAAACTTTTTCCACTGAGGGCCGTACACGGAAACATTTAAGCATGCAGGGGCCATTTTGATATTTTTCTTTTTCAAACCTTAACAAAATATATGGATTTTTTTTTTTTTTAACATTTAGGGCTCCCGGGGACCATACAGGGTCTCAGTCATTAAAATTTAAAAAATAAGTCAAATTATTATTGTTTATTTAACGCTTACATTAAATGTTTTTATTTTTTATCAACTTCAGGTTGATATAAAGTAAAAAAAAAAAAAAAGGTTTTATAGCTTTTCTGTCAAAGACAACTTTGTTTTTTGTAGTAAAACTGAAATATGCAGTATTTAGTAATTAGAGCCCTAAAAGATCAATAATGCAGGACACCATTGATTTTAATTCTTTAATATTTTTGAGTAATCACAGTGAAATGTTAAATAAAATCCTACTAAATATATTTGGGATCCAAAAGGTCCCCCACTCATAAAGTGATACATTTTTATTAGTTTTTTTAACACTTAAATTACAAGATCAACTATAGATATATCTGTCAATTTTACGTTTGAACTATTATTTTGTTTGTATTATGCTCTTTTGTCAAATAAAACTTTGATGTTTTTTTATGGCAACCACACAATATATGCAATATTTTTTCCACATAAAACATTTTAAGTGATATTTTTAAGTAATATTTCATTATAACATAAATTTTTAGTCTTTTTTTTTTTTAGCAATGGCAAAAAAAAAGAAAAATAAACAAAGACAAAAGAAAAAAACCAGCCTGCATGGCAGCTTTGTGTCAACATTGCAACTTTTTCTTGTTAGATTTCACCTCATTCCACTTTTTTAAATGTTTTTTTTAATTTTTGCAATATTATCAATTTTGCAATTTTTGCAGAATGTGTTAATGTTAATGAATTTGGACATTGATGTGGGGAGCTTATATTATATTTAAAAAATACCTAATGAATTGAGGCAGAGCCCAATAGAAGCCACCTTTAACATTCTAAAACTGCGCCAGAAAATACTAGGAATCAACCCAATGACATCTGTCAATCAACCGCTTTGGTACAATCCTAATATCATAATTAATAAAAATGTGGTTAAATGGACAACATAGAAAGACAGAGGTATTACTAAACCTCATCATATTATTAATAAAAACTCTTTTAAACCGTTCAATGATTTAGTTGAACAATATAATGTACCCAGAAATCATTTTTTAAATTTTATCTCTTTAAAACACGCGGTAAATAAATGCATATCCTCTGATTAAATAGCCATGAACTGGAAGATGCACTTTTTAATCAAGATACAATTAAGAAATTAATTAAACTATTTTATGGAATAATAAATGAACACCACACTAGAAATGCAAATGATGCATGTGTTCGGAAATGGATGATGGATTTGGGCATTTTAGATGAAAGAGACATATCATGGAATGATATTCGGAAAAATGCCAATAAGCCCTTCAGAAGCATTAAAGATAAACTGACTCAATTTAAGATATTGAATAGATTGTATTTTACATCTTCTCAGCTGTTTAAAATTGGTGTAGTTGATGCAAGTTATGTATGAAGTGTCGGGCAGCTGAGGGAACTCTTGTTCATTTATTGTGGGAATGTCAGAGAATAAAGGAGTTATGGTTGAAAACAACAAAAGAAGCAATCACATTCCTTAATATAAACATCCCAATGACACTGCAAACTTGTATTCTTGGGGATGTACATCAATTTAGTAACGTGTCATCAAAGAGTAAAAATGCTTTTCTTTCAATATGCATAATAACAAAAAGGGTAATATTTTAAAAATGGATAGCTGTTGATAGTCCAACTTATACTGACTGGTATACACAAGCTATGGAGATGATATCAGTAGAAAAAACTGCATTTAGTTTAGATAATAATGAGTCATATATTGGAATATGGGATCCATTATTTAAATTTGTTTCAACTATTAAATGAACCAAGATGTGACTTATTGTATCTTTGTGGAAGGTGTTGGGCGCGGTGTGTTGTCGGGCTTGTGAGATGTGATGCAGGTGTGGGCCACTGTGACACTATTGTTCAATTCTAATTTTTGTATTATTTTTTATTAATGTTTTTAATGATAATGTCAATGAGGTTTTTTTTTTAATCGCTGCTGTTTTGAGGTTGTTGCTGGTATTGATGCTGTTGTCGATGGTGTTCATTTTTGTTTCGCTGCATTTGTGTTGTTCCGTGTCGTGTTTGTGTGTCCTCAGTTGCTCTGTTTGTTGTTGTTCTTGGCGTTGCTGGGGCGGGTTTGGTTTTGGAGTAGGATTGCATTGTTGTGGTGTTGTTGTGTATTGTTTTGTTGATTGATTAATAAATTCTTTAAAAAAAAAAAAAAAAAAAAAAGAAAAGAATGTAAGGTAAACAATTAGCTGCGGGCCGCAAATGGCCCCCGGGCCGCACTTTGGACACCCCTGTATTAGATATATCAGATTGTAGATGTTTTTTGTTTTTTTACCCTTCACGTTCATATTTCGCTGTGTTTGTTGCATTTTTGTTGCATTTGGCTTGATTGTAAAACATGTGGATAGAGAGGGGGTGTGACGTTAGCATTGTGTCGCAAAATGACAACTGATAAGATGGAAGGAAGAAAAATCTCTGCCTCTTTGTCCATCCTAATAATAGTTAG
Organism: Entelurus aequoreus; assembly: GCF_033978785.1. Classification (NCBI taxonomy): domain Eukaryota; kingdom Metazoa; phylum Chordata; class Actinopteri; order Syngnathiformes; family Syngnathidae; genus Entelurus; species Entelurus aequoreus. The sequence continues at coordinate 7,382,519 of NC_084733.1, read as the reverse complement.
CATGGAAGTACTAACATCCGTTCGAACCACCGTTGCTGTGCTGGTAGAAATCGCTTTTCTTTGCATCTTATCAGCTGTCGTTTTGCACCATGATACAGCCCAATCATTCTTATTGGGGGATGCGCTTACCCATAAAAAAGAGCTACCAAATGCTACTGAGCATGTGCGCGCTTGAGCATCAGCACTTAAGTTTTTTCTCAAACCAATAACAATCCAAATGAACTACTTTGTGTAAACTTACCTCGTGTAGACTTTGTCACTCTCGCTATAAGTAAATAATTGTTTTTAAATCATATTTATTTTATTGTGTCTTCTGACCAGTAAGCAGGTAGACCAGTGGTTCTTAACCTTGTTGGAGGTACCGAACCCCACCAGTTTCATATGCGCATTCACCGAACCCTTCTTTAGTGAAAAATAAAACGTTTTTTTTTCAAATTCAAGACAAAGTTGTATGTTTTTGGTAACACTTTAGTATGGGGAACTTATTCTAAGTAACAAATACTTAATTTAGAGTTATTTGGTTAGGGTTAGAGGGTTAGGGCCAGGGTTAGAGGGTTAGGGTTATAATAAGGCAGTGGTTCTTAACCTGGGTTCGATCGAACCCTAGGGGTTCGGTGAGTCGGGCTCAGGGGTTTGGCGGAGGTCAAGAGACACCCGACTCATCGTGTAAATACAAACTTCTCCCTATCGGCGTATTACGGATACGGCAACAGTAGAAGTCAGACTGATTTGCAGGTGTGTAATTCGTTGTGAGTTTATGCACTGTGTTGGTTTTGTTGTTTGAACAAGGTGATGTTCATGCGCGGTTCATTTTATGCACCAGTAAAAAACATGGTAACACTTTAGTATGGGGAACATATTCACCATCAATTAGTTGCTTATTAACATGCAAATTAGTAACGTATTGGCTCTTAACTAGTCATTATTAAGTACTTATTAATGCCTTATTCGGCATGGCCTTATTATAACCCTAACCCTCTAACCCTAACCCTAACCTCACCAAATAACTCTAAATTAAGTCTTTGTTACTTAGAATATGTCCCCCATACTAAAGTGTTACCAAAAACATATAATTTTGTCTTGAATTTGAAAAAAAAAAAAAAAAAATTCACTAAAGAAGGGTTCGGTGAATGCGCATATGAAACTGGTGGGGTTCGGTACCTCCAACAAGGTTAAGGACCATGCCGAATAAGGATGTGTGACCTGGTAGCCTTTTATAGCAGTGGTTCTTAACCTTGTTGGAGGTACCAAACACCACCAGTTTCATATGCGCATTCACCGAACCCTTCTTTAGTGAAAAATAAAATGTTGTTTTTTTTCCAAATTCAAGACAAAGTTATATGTTTTTGGTAACACTTTAGTATGGGGAACATATTCTAAGTAACAAAGACTTAATTTAGAGTTATTTGGTGAGGTTAGGGTTAGGGTTAGAGGGTTAGGGCCAGGGTTAGAGGGTTAGGGTTATAATAAGGCCATGCCGAATAAGGCATTAATAAGTACTTAATAATGACTAGTTAAGAGCCAATATTTTACTAATTTGCATGTTAATAAGCAACTAATTAATGGTGAATATGTTTCCCATACTAAAGTGTTACCATGTTTTATTACTGGGGCACAAAATGAGTCGTGCATGAACATCATCTTGTTCAAACAACAAAACAAACACAGTGCATGAACTCACAACAAATTACACACCTGCAAATCAGTGTGACTTCTGCTGTTGCCGTATCCGTAATACACCGATAGGGAGAAGTTTTTATTCACACGATGAGTCGGGTGTGTTTTGACCTCCGCCGAACCCCTGAGCCTGACTCACCGAACCCCTAGGATTCGATCGAAGCCTGGTTAAGAACCACTGATGTAGACACTTACAGCATGAGGAAGTTCACATTGACGCTATAATGGTAGCCTACATTTTCATTTTTATTACCGCTGTTTAAACAGTAATAGCAACTACTGGTAGCTATTGTTGACGAAGCAGCTCATTTCGACGGAACAGCGGCACCAAGCGCTCAAACCAGATCTGTCCAATCTAAAAGTCTGTGAGCATGAACTAATTTTGCTCGAATTAAATGCGAAACGTCTTAATAGTCAAATTCCGTTTGATACAACTCCCTGAGAAGACATTATCAATTTCAACCATAACTATAAAACAGTGGTTCTTAACATGGGTTGATCGAACCCTAAGGGTTCGGTGAGTCGGGCTCAGGGGTTCGGCGGAGGTCAAGACACACGCGACTCATCGTGTAAAAAAAAATTCTCCCTATCGGCGTATTACGGATACGGCAACAGCAGAAGTTTGTTGTGAGTTTATGCACTGTGTTGGTTTTGTTGTTTGAACAAGGTGATGTTCATGCACGGTTCATGTTGTGCACCAGTAAAAAAAACATGGTAACACTTTAGTATGGGGAACATATTCACCATTAATTAGTTGCTTATTAACATGCAAATTAGTAACATATTGGCTCTTAACTACCGTAGTCATTATTAAGTACTTATTAATGCCTTATTCGGCATTGCCTTATTATAACCCTAACCCTTTAACCCTGGCCCTAACCCTCTAACCCTAACCCTAACCTCACCAAATAACTCTAAATTAAGAATATTTTCCCCATACTAAAGTGTTACCAAAAACAAATAACTTTGTCTTGAATTTGGAAAAAAAACAACATTTTATTTTTCACTAAAGAAGGGTTCGGTGAATGCGCATATGAGACTGGTGGGGTTCGGTGCCTCCAACAAGGTTAAGAACCACTGCTATAAAAGGCTACCAGGTCACACTAAAACTCAGCAAAAACACTTTCCAGTTCCCTCTCTACTACTTGTAGTTTAAAAGGTGAGTCATTTTGTTTCATTTGATTTGGTCATACATTGGTTAAACTTCTCTTTGTATTTGTATGATAGTAAAGAATGCTCAAATGATAACCTAAAACATTGCCTGCGCAGTTGGTAAGGGTTTTATTGATGATAACAGTTTGAGCCTGCAACAAGATACATTACTTCCTATGAGACATTATTTCGTTAAAATATAGAAGTCACAGAACAGATTAGGTTTGACATTAAAAGCTCAAAGTAGGCCACTTGTGTTTGTTTATGAATTATACTTTAACTATTTCAAACCCGGCAACTCGAACCCTCAATACTGCCAATTAAACCCGACCCGTGCACATTAGTTGTTATTCCATTGAACGTTTGGCAAAAGGTAGCCCATCAGGCTTCATTGTGCTGTACATTTCTGTCAAAGGCACAATGCACCTGAGTGAAGATTGGACAATGTGTTTATTTTGTCAAGACCTGGAGAGAAGATAGCATGACCGCCACAGCGGTGGGTCATCCAGACCTTGTGAAGGTTTTCATAGTGTCACTGCTCAAACAAGTTGGGATTATATTCATATGAGACCCAGGTTGACATTGAGCGCCAATTCCAATTCATGTCTACCAACAAGGCTGTGATTTTTCAAACAAGATCTTTAATGTTGTCTGGATACATCCCAACCTGTATCTCCAGCATTTAACTTGCACTTGAGTGGTCAGTGTGCGTAGGGAAAAAAATATGTCAACATGACCCATGCATGCCAGATAAAAGTCAGGGTGTAGTGGCTACGTTTTCTTACAGCGGGAGTGTTCACTGTGAATCCCTGGCAATGAAGTTGATCTGTCTGCAAACGCTCTCCCTGCTCATGGGCTGTCTGTCCGGAGCTCAAAAGTCCACTGATCAAAGGCCTATGATGCAAACCAACCACAAAAATCCGACAGAACTTTGTGAGGTGGAAGCCCGTCACAAGATAGCGTGCGGCTCTGCAAGCATCTCCCCTTCTGATTGTCACAACATTGACTGCTGCCATGATGGCCACATGTGCTACTATAGAAAATGTGGTAGGTACATGATCTTGCTTACTGTATGTAGTCAAGTCAATAAAATTGCTCTCTTCAGTCACTCTTCAGTGCACCAAGGACGGCCAGATGATAGTGGTGGTGGCCAGAGAAGTCACCCTGCCAAATATCGACCTTGAGTCCATCTCGTTCAATGAAAACGGGCTAGGATGCAGCACAGTTGACACCACTTCAGCTTTTGCCATCTACCAGTTCCCCGTCACTGCCTGTGGCACTGTCGTGACGGTGAGGCAGATTTGATCTATTACTTTCATTCGGAAAAAACTTGTAATGCTGCAAACCTTCTGTAGGAGGAGGCTCATGATGTGCTAATATATGAGAACCGGATGTCAGCCTCCTATGAAGTTGCTGTTGGACTGCGGGGAGCGATTACCAGGGACAGCCAATATCAGTATGTGGGTCTTTTATTACTATACTTATTAGACCAGTGGTTCTTAACCTTGTTGGAGGTACCGAACCCCACCAGTTTCATATGCGCATTCACCGAACCCTTCTTTAGTGAAAAATAAAATGTTTTTTTTTTCAAATTCAAGACAAAGTTATATGTTTTTGGTAACACTTTAGTATGGGGAACTTATTCTAAGTAACAAAGACTTAATTTAGAGTTTTTTGGACACTAGGGGAACATATTCTAAGTAACAAAGACTTAATTTAGAGTTTTTTGGACACTAGGGGAACATATTCTAAGTAACAAAGACTTAATTTAGAGTTATTTGGTAAGGGTTAGGGCCAGGGTTAGAGGGCTAGGGTTATAATAAGGCCATGCCGAATAAGGCATTGGCCTAGTGGTTAGAGTCATACCAAAGACTATAAAAATGGGACCCATAACCTCCCTGCTTGGCACTCAACAAAGGGTTGGAGTTGGGGGTTAAATCACCAAAATGATTCCCGGGCGCGGCACCGCTGCTGCCCGCTGCTCCCCAAGGGGATAGGACAAATGCAGAGGACAAATTTCACCACATCTAGTGTGTGTGTGACAATCATTGGTACTTTTTAATCTTTAATAAGTACTTAATAATGACTAGTTAAGAGCCAATATGTTACTAATTTACATGTTAATAAGCAACTAAATAATGGTGAATATGTTCCCCATACTAAAGTGTTACCATGTTTTTTTACTGGTGCACAAAATGAACCATGCATGAACATCATCTTGTTCAAACAACAAAACAAACACAGTGCATGAACTCACAACAAGTTACACACCTGCAAATCAGTGTGACTTCTGCTGTTGTATCCGCAATACACCAATAGGGAGAAGTTTTTATTTACATGATGAGTCGGGTGTGTCTTGATCTCCGCCAAACCCCTGAGCCCGACTCACCGAACCCTTAGGGTTCGATCGAACCCAGGTTAAGAACCACTGTAATAGACACTGCTTTAGGTGGGTATTTGATTAACTATGGAGAAGATTACAAATAACGTATAATATTCAACTGCTACAAATATAAAGGAAAGTGTTTTCATGCAACAAAAAGCGAAACTGATTCTTTAAACAGCAAACTAGTTGAATTCACAGCACTTCTGCTGTTGCAGGGGAACATATTCTTAGGAACAAAGACTTAATTTAGAGTTATTTGGACACTATGGGAACATATTCTAAGTAACAAAGACTTAATTTAGAGTTATTTGGACACTCGGGGAACATATTCTAAGCAACAAAGACTAAATTTAGAGTTATTTGGACAGTAGGGGAACATATTCTAAGCAACAAAGACTAAATTTAGAGTTATTTGGACACTAGGGGAACATATTCTAAGTAACAAAGACTAAATTTAGAGTTATTTGGATACTAGGGGAACATATTGTAAGTAATAAAGACTTAATTTAGAGTTATTTGGTGCTTGTTAGGGTCAGGTTAGAGGGTTAGGGTTATAATAAGGCCATGCCGAATAAGACATTAATAAGTACTTAATAATGACTAGTTAAGAGCCAATATGTTACTAATTTGCATGTTAACAAACAACTAATTAATGGTGAATATGTTCCCCATACTAAAGTGTTACCATGTTTTTTTTACTGGTGCATAAAATGAAGCGTGCATGAACATCACCTTGTTCAAAAAACAAAACCAACACAGTGCATAAACTCACAACAAATTACACACCTGCAAACCAGTCAGCTGTTGCCGTATCCGTAATACGCCGTTAGGGAGAAGTTTGTATTTACACGATGACTCGGGTGTGTTTTGACCTCCGCCGAACCCCTGAGGCCGACTCACCGAACCCCTAGGGTTCGATCGAACCCAGGTTAAGAACCACTGGTCTATGGATATTGTCTTTCATCCAGGTCACTGTATTCTCAGGATCAATCCATCGCAACTGGTTTGTCTTAGAAGACGTTTTGCCTCTCATCCAAGTAGGCTTCATCAGTTCATGTTGCTATCGATTGAATAAAGTTCATAGTGTTATTTTTTTAAATCAAATGCTGGTACACATGCATAATTTAATGACCTCTATGGAAAAGCGTTATTTTGCAAAAATGATATTGCAAACAAAGGGATAGGTGGTTCAATTATGATTACCATTTGTACCTTGCAACCTTGTATTGGATTTCAGGTGTGCCCTAATGTGGCCAGCGAACATGTACTGTATATTCTAAGAAAAACATGAATTGTCCTGGTTCCTCGAAGGGTGCTTTTGCAGTGTAAATATGTGGGCTTGTCCACTGAAGCTCTGGTCGTTGAGGTGGACCAGCTTCCTCAACCAAATCCAGCTGCAGCTCCTGGACCCTTAAATGTGGAGCTCCGGCTGGGCAGTGGAGTGTGCACAACCAAGGGTTGCGTTGAAGGTGAGCGTAAAGGTGTTAGTCCGCATTGGAAATGACTTTGATTTAAGTGTTGACATTTTTCCGTACACAGAGGACGTGGCCTACAATTCTTTCTATGAGGACAGTGACTACCCGCTTGTAAAGGTGCTCAGAGAGCCGGTGTATGTTGAGGTCAGAATGCTGGCAAGGACTGACCCCAACCTGATGTTGACTCTTGGGCGATGCTGGGCCACTGCTGCCCCCCAGCCTCATAGTGTGCCTCAGTGGGACTTGCTGATTGATGGGTAAGAGTATGTTGAAATCCTCACCTGATTTTGTAGGTTTACTGTATGATCTCTTAACTCTCTGCGATCAGATGCCCTTACGTGAATGACAATTACCAGACCACTCAGGTTCCAGTTGGCCCCTCTTCAGGTCTCGCGTACCCCACCCACCATAGGAGGTTTATCTTCAAGATGTTCCATTTCTTGTCCACTGTGGTAAACTATTCTGGCAAGGGCGGAGTCAAAGATCCTGAGGTTATTAATCCTCTCAAGCGAAAGGTGGGTGATGCAAAAATGGGGATATATAATAGCTTTTCACAGACATTGTATCTTAATTCATCTCCCGGCACCACCGTTTCACCCTAAGGGGCATGTGATCTCACTAGTAACTTAACCCTGTAACACCCCTTGTTGTAAAATTACAACGTTACCTTTAACCATCCTAAAAAACAATCTGTTATATATTTTTTAATTTTTTTACAACATTTACATAGTCATTGGGTCCTATTGTTCAGTCTCACAAGGCTATTGGATCGTACATTGGTTTATAAGTCACGCCTTCTGGCCATGAACTCACACAACCTCTCAAGGTTTCCTTCGAACAAAATCTATTTGTTTCATTGGACTGGATTCATCAGATTCAAGTAATGAAAATGTCTTTTATATATTTTTTTGGTTGTTATTACAATGTCTAGAGCATGTATATATGTAGTTATTGTGGAACAGATGCATCAAATTTCATTTAGAGCTTGTTATATAATTGTTGCAATTATAAAAGAGGGGGGGAAAAGCGTTTTTAAGAGTTTTATCTTGTTTCGTATTTTTTATATTTGTAATAAATGACGTCATAAAAATATAACTGATATGTGATTATTATTAATGGTATATACCGTTACGGGGCTAAGTAAGCAATCAACCCTGCCATTGAACCCTTAGTTGTTCAGACAACACGAGTACAATATTACAACATTTCTCTAAAAACATACCTAAACATATATTTTTTTTAACTCTTCAATTTCTGCATCAAATGCCTCCTACAACAACATCTGAAAGGTCAATTTTTTTTTTTTAGGTTTTTCTATATTTGGGTCTTACAGGGTTAAGTAAGTACATTTTATTCATAATGCGCTTTTCACAGATAAAATTCCAAAGCGCTGTATAAAACAAAGGTGAAGTAAAACAACAATTCAATTAAAACAGGGGCAACATCATAAAAATGATTTAAAAAAGTGGATTAAAAATGTTAATTAAAAGGTGCATTAACTAAAAGCTTTACTAAAAAGAGAAGTCTTCAAATCTTTCTTAAAAGTGTCAACACAGTCAAGATCACAGAGGGACCGGTGCATGTTGTTCCAGAGTCTGGGAGCTACAGACTGGAATGCCAGGTCTTCACGGGTTTTAGAATGAGTTTTTTGGGATCTTTAGAACACCCTGGCCTAAAGACTGGAGGCTGCGCCCTGAAGAGTAGGGGCATAACAAGTCAGGGGCCCCACAAGGTAACGCACGGAAAGTCAGGACTAAAATCTTCAACTCATTATTTGAGTTTGAGTTTGAGTTTGAGTTTATTTCGAACATGCAAGCATACAACATGATACATCACAATTTCCTGTTTCTCTTTTCAACATGTTCGAAAAGGAGTAGGAAGAAGCAGAGCTTATTTAATCCTACCCCTTTTCCTTTACATAACAGTTGCTAAAACTTTTGTTCACTTCCTGTTCTCTGTTTCACTTTATGTTGCTGGTAAATAATATGGTTGTAGTAGTAGGCTAAAGTTAAATTATTTAGTATGCACTAATTAAAGGGGCAGAGCTTTAAGAGACATTTTAGATTTTATATTTTATAAGATATATGTTTTGTAAGAACCACAATTAATAAATATATTTCAGTGAATAACTTATTGTTCAAATCTGTATATAAATATGTACATAAAGTGTTGTAATTATATTGTAAAATAGATGGATGGATGGACGTTTAAAACAAAACTGTTATTATTAATTAGTAAGTATACATTTTTTGAGCCTTTTTAGAGAACATCATATCATTGTAGTAAATTATGCAAATTACTCGATGATGTCATGGTGACCACGCCCATAGCCACGCCCCCACCGCCACAGGTATCTTGGCAGTTTATGGGAAACACTGAAGCTGATTTACAGTTGCATCTAAACCAAAAGTGTTGTGTATTCATAGTTATTACTTTCCTAAAACGCATTTGTGCAAATAAACGACTCCTCTGCTACTGTGCAGGAGTAAAAAAAACCACATTTTTACTCCCCTCCAGGTGTACATCCACTGCTACGCATCTGTGTGTCAGCCGTCAGCCGAAAACACCTGTCATCCCAGGTGCTTCCGGACGCGTAAGTGCAAATCATTTAGAACAGGGGTCACCAACGCGGTGCCCGCGGGCACCAGGTAGCCCGTAAGGACCAGATGAGTCGCCCGCTGGCCTGTTCTAAAAATAGCTCAAATAGCAGCACTTACCAGTGAGCTGCCTCTATTTTTTAAATTGCATTTATTTACTAGCAAGCTGGTCTCGCTTTGCCCGACATTTTTAATTCTAAGAGAGACAAAACTCAAATAGAATGAAAAAATCCAAGAAAATATTTTAAAGACTTGGTCTTCACTTGTTTAAATAAATTCATTATTTGTTTTACTTTGCTTCTTATAACTTTCAGAAAGACAATTTTAGAGAAAAAATACAACCTTAAAAATTATTTTAGGATTTTTAAACACATATACCTTTTTACCTTTTAAATTCCTTCCTATTCTTTCCTGACAATTTAAATCAATGTTAAAGTAAAAAAAAAAAAAATTTTGTGTAAAGAATAATAAATACATTTTAATTTAATTCTTCATTTTAGCTTCTGTTTTTTCGACGAAGAATATATTTATTATGATTAAAATTCAAAAAAATTATTCTGGCAAATCTAGAAAATCTGTAGAATCAAATTAAAATCTTATTTCAAAGTCTTTTGAATTTCTTTTAAAATGTTTGTTCTGGAAAATCTAGAAGAAATAATTATTTGTCTTTGTTAGAAATATAGATTGGTCCAATTTGTTATATATTCTAACAAAGTGTAGATTGGATTTTAACCTATTCAAAACATGTCATCAAAATTCTAAAATTAATCTTAATCAGGAAAAATTACTAATGATGTTCCATAAATTATTTTTTTAAGTTTTTCTCTTCTTTTTTTCGTTTGAATTTTGAATTTTAAAGAGTCGAAATTGAAGATGAACTATGTTTCAAAATTTAATTGTAATTTTTTTCGTGTTTTCTCCTCTTTTAAACCGTTCAATTAAGTTTAAATATCATTAATTATTAATAATAACAAAGAGTTAAAGGTAAATTGAGCAAATTGGCTATTTCTGGCAATTTATTTAAGTGTGTATCAAATTGGTAGCCCTTCGCATTAATCAGTACCCAAGAAGTAGCTCTTGGTTTCAAAAAGGTTGGTGACCCCTGATTTAGAATATACACAAGTTCAGATATGATATATGATGTGTTATGTATTTGTGGACCTCAAAACTAACGGTGAAGGTGACACGCAATTACATGCGTCTTGTTTCCTACACAGTCAGGGACCTCGGCAGCGCCACTTTCCAAAAGACCAATGAGCAGGACAGCGCTTTGGTTACCAGTTTGGAGATTCAGTATGTTGAGAGGAACTGAAGTGTGGCGTCACATAACAACAAATATTTGCTCCTTGTTTGAAATAAACATCAATGTTACCAAAGGTGTTGTCATGAAGTTGATTTGTATTAAAAAGGTTACACACAGGGAGAATGCTGATGTGAAAATGTATCAGACTGGCATGATTTCATGTATCTGTTTACCTCCATTTGGTCTTCATCATGCCAAAGCCCTTTTTTTGGCACAAGATGCACAAATCTGTAAAAGAATAATACAGGTTTCCCATTCAGTCAACAGCTTGCTAATGGTGAGACACTTTCATATGATCCATCAATACACTTATCCAAGACAAACACACTTTATCAATGCAACATTTGGTAGTTTTGGCATTTTTTTTGGTCAGTTAATAGAATATTGGGTATAATCAGTTGTAGAAGTAATGGGCAGCACGGCAAACTATTTTGGCAGACATGTTCATTGTCCCATTTCTAGAGACCAATGTACCTGTTCTACAAACCCCGTTTCCATATGAGTTGGGAAATTGTGTTAGATGTAAATATAAACAGAATACAATGATTTGCAAATCCTTTTCAACCCATATTCAATTGAATGCACTACAAAGACAAGATATTTGATGTTCAAACTCATAAACTTTTTTTTTTTTGTGCAAATAATAATTAACTTAGAATTTCATGGCTGCAACACATGCCAAAGTAGTTGGGAAAGGGCATGTTCACCACTGTGTTACATGGCCTTTCCTTTTAACAACACTCAGTTAAAGTTTGGGAACTGAGGAGACACATTTTTTAAGCTTCTCAGGTGGAATTATTTCCCATTCTTGCTTGATGTGCAGCTTAAGTTGTTCAACAGTCCGGGGGTCTCCGTTGTGCTATTTTAGGCTTCATAATGCGCCACACATTTTCAATGGGAGACAGGTCTGGACTACAGGCAGGCCAGTCTAGTACCCGCACTCTTTTACTATGAAGCCACGTTGATGTAACACGTGGCTTGGCATTGTCTTGCTGAAATAAGCAGGGGCGTCCATGGTAACGTCGCTTGGATGGCAACATATGTTGCTCCAAAACCTGTATGTACCTTTCAGCATTAATGGCGCCTTCACAGATGTGTAAGTTACCCATGTCTTGGGCACTAATACACCCCCATACGATCACAGATGCTTGCTTTTACACTTTGCGCCTATAACAATCCGGATGGTTCTTTTCCTCTTTGGTCCGGAGGACACGACGTCCACAGTTTCCAAAAACAATTTGAAATGTGGACTCGTCAGACCACAGAACACTTTTTCACTTTGTATGAGTCCATCTTAGATGAGGTCAGGCCCAGCGAAGCCGAAGGCGCTTCTGGGTGTTGTTGATAAAACGGTTTTCGCCTTGCATAGGAGAGTTTTAACTTGCACTTACAGATGTAGCGACCAACTGTAGTTACTGACAGTGGGTTTCTGAAGTGTTCCTGAGCCCATGTGATGATATCCTTTACACACTGATGTCGCTTGTTGATGCAGTACAGCCTGAGGGATGGAAGGTCACGGGCTTAGCTGCTTACGTGCAGTGATTTCTCCAGATTCTCTGAACCCTTTGATGACATTACGGAGCGTAGATGGTGAAATCCCTAAATTCCTTGCAATAGCTGGTTGAGAAAGGTTTTTCTTAAACCGTTCAACAATTTGCTCACGCATTTGTTGACAAAGTGGTGACCCTCGCCCCATCCTTGTTTGTGAATGACTGAGCATTTCATGGAATCTACTTTTATACCCAATCATGGCACCCACCTGTTCCCAATTAGCCTGCACACCTGTGGGATTTTCCAAATAAGTGTTTGATGAGCATTCCTCAACTTTATCAGTATTTATTGCCACCTTTCCCAACTTCTTTGTCACGTGTTGCTGGCATCAAATTCTAAAGTTAATGATTATTTGCACAAAAAAAAAATGTTTATCAGTTTGAACATCAAATATGTTGTCTTTGTAGCATATTCAACTGAATATGGGTTGAAAATGATTCGCAAATCATTGTATTCCGTTTATATTTACATCTAACACAATTTCCCAACTCATATGGAAACGGGGTTTGTAGTTAATGTTCATTTAGTTAGTTAAGGTAAAAGCTGGCTTGCAATGCGCGCTACGACCACACGGGGCGCTGCCTCAGCTCAGCTAGCATGACGTGTGCTAGCGTGGCTAACTACGACAAAACGTGTTGGCGGTAAATACCACAAAGTGTTCCGTTACCGTCACCAGATGGCGTCTTTATCATCTTTATTTTCAGACTTGTGTTCGGCTTGCGGGAGAAAGCCCGCCATAAGGTTATAAACATTGCTAACAGCTGGAAGAAGCTAGGTTGGGGGGAAACGCTTCGTCGCGTCGAATGACGCCGTCGATTAGTAATGACGTCGTCAAATAGTAATGACGTCAGAGTCACCGCCGCTTTGTATGATCTCATATTTCAAACACTTCACTCTCGAGCTGCCGACAAGGCTGACTGACGCCTTTAAAACGAGTGGAAGCTGTCAAAAATGAGACATTTTAATGGACATTTTGTCTTTATGAGTTGCGAAGTCGGAACCAACCTGCTGGACCTTCCGCTGTAGATGTTTTTTAGATGTATTATTGATGTTTTTAGATGTGTTATTGATGTTTTTAGGGCACCATGTTCGAACCCCCCGAGACGCTCCTCAAATATGAGAACCCAGTTTTAATCAGCAAAACCACAGACAAGAAATCTTCAAAGGTGAGTTGACTATGCCGACACTTGTTATTTAAAAGGGCTCCATGCGCCAATGAGGATGTTGTTATTGGAAACTATTTGTATGGACTTGCCTCTTTGTGATGTTAAGTTCCTGTTATAAGCTGTTATACGGTATATGCCTTGAGCTCTTATTTTGAAGGCGCTAGGAGCGGAAGTGGCGACACGTTGCGGTGGAGCGGCGTTTTGAAAACAAACGAAATAAAGTGGTCCTGGTGTGAAACTGGAGCCTTCGTGTTTGTTATTTTCTAGTTGTATACAGTATAGGCGACATATATAAACCCTTGGTTACAAAAGAAAGACGTGTAATTACCGTAAAGTTCAGAGAGTCAGCTAGCTTCAACTCAGCTAGTCGCAGCTAGCAACGGCGGAGCTTCCGTCTTGTCAGAAAACGCGAAGACTTCTTTCATCTTGCTGCTGTCTTCTGATTTATGTGGAATAAAGACGGGAACAACTTTATTTCGTTTGTTTTCAAAACGCCGCTCCGCCACAACGTGTCACCACTTCCGCTCTTAGCGCCTTCAAAATAAGAGCTCAAGGCATATACTGTATAGCAGTGGTTCTCAACCTTTTTTCAGTGATGTACCCCCTGTGAACATTTTTTTGTAATTCAAGTACCCCCTAATCATAGCAAAGCATTTTTGGTTGAAAAAAAAAGATAAAGAAGTAAAATACAGCACTATGTCATCAGTTTCTGATTTATTAAATTGTATAACAGTGCAAAATATTGTTCATTTGTTGTGGTCTTTCTTGAACTATTTGGAAAAAAAGATATAAAAATAACTAAAAACTTGTTGAAAAATAAACAAGTGATTCAATTATAAATAAAGATTTCTACACATAGGAGTAATCATCAACCTAAAGTGCCCTCTTTGGGGATTGTAATAGAGATTCATCTGGATTCATGAACTTAATTCTAAACATTTCTTCACAAAAAAAGAAATCTTTAACATCAATATTTATGGAACATGTCCACAAAAAATCTAGCTGTCAACACTGAATATTGCATTGTTGCATTTCTTTTCACAGTTTTTTGACAGACATTTAAAAAAAATCTCACGTACCCCTTGGCATACCTTCAAGTACCCCCAGGGGTACGCGTACCCCCATTTGAGAACCACTGCTGTATAACACAGGGGTGGGCAATTAATTTTTACCGGTGGCCGCATGAGCAACCTGAGCCCTGCTGGAGGGTCTCACCGACAATATTTCAATTAAATTATGCTCAAATTATTTTTGATATACCGTAAGATAAATAATAATAATAATAATAATTTCATTTAACCTAACTTAACTTTATACAAAAGCAGATTGCTTTTGATGGTTTTATTTTTAACACTGTCTTACACAACACTTCCTGATGTATAATACAATGCAAAAATGTCCATTTCTGTCACTTTATCCTGCATCATCTTTAAAACTCCAACATTTTTCCCCGTCAGATTTGGACAACCATCTGTTGTCACACCTGCCAGCTTGTCCCATTTCAGTCCTAACATGTCCAAACACGCATTTACCTATGTGAACAAGTCATTACCTGTGGTTGTCTCTTTAATTGACTGCATGGCTGCCAGCTCCTCCCTGATTTGAAAGTCTGCAGTTATCCCATGTAAGAAGATGAGCAGCTGGGCGGTGTTACGTACATCGCAGCTCTCGTCCAAAGCCAGCGAAAAACAGTCAAAGTCGGCCGTTCTGTTCTTCAGCTGAAGCTCCAAGTTTCCAGCGATGGTCTCAACCCGCCTCGTTACAGTGCGTCGGGAGAGTGACACGTTCTCAAATGCGCCCCTCTTCTCCGGGCATATCAGCGCAACAGAGTCCAATAAGAACTCCTTAATAAACTCTCCGTCAGAAAACGCCTAACTTTTTCTGGCGATTTTGTGAGAAATGACGAAACTTGTCCTAACAGCTGCATATCTGGGGGTGTGAAATTTGGCAAAAAGTCCTTGTTGGGTTTGCAGTTTTACCATCAACGCATCAGCCTCCCTTGCGCGCGCTTCATCAGACAGATTCCGGTATTTTTCCTCGTGCTTCGTCGTGTAGTGTCGATTCAAATTATATTCTTTAAACACAGCAACCTGTGTACCACAAATTAAGCACACGGCTTTACCTTTAATTTCTGTAAAGAAATACTTGGCAGTCCATGTCTTGTTGAAAACACGCCATTCCTCATCAACTTTTCTCTTTTTAGCGTCTCGGGGGTAACTAGGCATCACTTGTCGCTGTGCACCTTCACTCACAGCTTACACACGGACATACGCCCATAAATAACACTTTTCAAAATAAAAGCAGCACAGTTGTATTGCACGCACGACATATATGTTTTTTTTAAATTTATTTTGTAATTTGTGATTGCCGCTGTTCACATTCACTCACAATCGCGCGCGAGCATAGTCCACACGGAAGTACCGTAATACAAATAACGCTTTTCAAAACAAAAGCAGCACCGTTGTATTGCACACTCGACATAGATACTTTTTTCAATTTATTTTGTAATTTATGATTGGCCTCACGCGGGCCGGACAGGGACGCACAAAGGGCCGGATGTGGCCCGCGGGCCGCCGAATGTCCAGGTCTGGTATAACAGCTTACAACAGGAACTTAACATCACAAAGAGGCAAGTCCATAAAAATAGGTAGCATAATTTACTTAATGCTTGTGTGGTGTTCGGGTCTGTGGGACCCGTTTTCATTTTTTATTAAAAGCAAAATGATACAATTAATAATTTTTTCAAACTGAGACTCACTGACTTTGGCTCATTTTCTGTGAAGAACATATATCAGAATACATATTTAATGACCACACACCATACACCCCCCCTACACATTTCTATTACATATAAGATGTCCAGGTCCACTGGCTAATAGAAGTGTGGAAATTGATGTTCTGTGTACCACACACACACACACACAGCAGGCCTAGACAGGAGGAGGACAGGGTGTAGGTACACAGAACATCAGAGAGTAAAATGTGCGAGAAAATGAGAGCAGACAGTGTTGACGAACAATGTTGCAACCTTTTGTGGGAACCGCAGATGCAGATACACAAAAGAAGAATCCCTGTGGGATGCAGAAACTGGCAGAGAAATTTTCCGTGCAACGTTCATATTGTTGCTACTCAGCCAGCGTTTGTGGGTCTGATGGACCCGTTGCATTTTGTGGCTTTTAATGCCTCACAATCAAACACTTTTATGTTAAAATACTGAACAGATGTTTATTGGGATAAGGTAAACATCTGGGGCCGTACTTATCAAGCTTCTTAGAATTACTCCTAAGAAGTCTGCTAAGAGTTGACTTAAGAGTAAAGAAATTATTCGCTGAAAGCTGCACTTAAAAGTTAGTTATCAAGCGTCTTACTCACACTTTCAGCGAAGTGTAGGACTGAATCTTAAGTGTCACACTCAGAGCTGAATTACGACATTACTATGTGCCGTAAACTGAATTTTAGGTGACGTCATTTCTGTGTCCATAGAAATGACCAATCACGGAAGGGAATCCCTTGTCTAAGAATAAATAAATATCTTAGAAATATTTAAGTGGACAATGGGAGTGTATATTTTGACAATAAACTACAAAATAATACAAAACAAACAAACAATATTGGCAATGAATCAAAAATAAATGTTTCCCCAGACC
Organism: Entelurus aequoreus; assembly: GCF_033978785.1. NCBI lineage: Eukaryota > Metazoa > Chordata > Actinopteri > Syngnathiformes > Syngnathidae > Entelurus > Entelurus aequoreus. The sequence goes on along the minus strand of NC_084733.1, from coordinate 7,365,565 downwards.
GTAGTCGAAGAGCGCAGGGGAGACACTTCTCCAGGGCCGATGTATGCTCGGGGCAACACCCTTCACTTTACCCGACAGTGGGTCTCCACAGCGGACGACTTTAGGGTGAATGATGAGTCCAGCGATTAGTTGCAAATCTTGCTTTATTGATTGCTTGCACACAGCCAATCCAACACAAAACAAACTAGTCCCCGCCCGCACTCACGCTACCGCTCCCTCTCTTCTCTCGCCCACACACTCACTGACGTCACTCACCTCACATGCTGTCACCTATTAAAGGGCCACACACACACATACGCTACTCTCATAACATTTTCTTTCCAATTAAATAATTAGGCAACTAATTTGAAACTGGTGTGGGTGGCTCTATATATACTAGCCCACTGCAGCCACATGCAGAAATCAACATGGAATCGAAAATTATTAAATCTGTGACAAAAATAATACCCGCTCTGTCTAAACGATACCGTCTGATCAGCTGCTCGTCATCAAACAAAGCCAGGACATCCTTCCGCTCCCTGAACGTTCGCGCACGTCTCTCTCGCCTCAGTGCCATCCCCTGCTGGCAACTCCTAACCACTTAGGACACCTCTGAAGGTCTCTTAAATATCGTGGAGAGTAAGAGTGATTCTTAGACTTAAGAAAGTTGATAAATAGCTTTTATTCTTAAGTTTGAGAGTAGGACTACATTTCGCAAATGCTCAGGACTTAAGTGTAAAATGGCACTCTAAGACGCTTGATAAATACGGCCCCTGTTCAGTATTTTAACATAAAAGTGTTTGATTGTGAGGCATTAAAAGCCACAAAATGCAACGGGTCCATCAGACCCACAAACGCTGGCTGAGTAACAACAATATGAACATTACACAAGGGTTAACAAGCACAATTTGTGCCAACATACCTGAAAAGTACACAAAAAAACTAGTCCTACCCACCTAACCTACTTACAATACAGCAACACGTAGAAATCAAGTTCAATAAAACTACAAAAACAATGCAATCTGACTCTTTAGGTTACAAAACAGCATGCTTTTTAAAGTGTACAGCAGATGACAGAAATAAAATAAAAACCTCTTCAGTTAAGTTTGAAGGTAAAACTGATTTTTATTTCCTACAGCGAGTCTGGAGTGAGCAGAAAACACCACAAAATATGCAGTAGTTTTCCCCAACTGGTTTAAAAAAGCCTGTTTAACTATAAAAAAAATATTCACATAGGGGGGCCGACCTTTTAAAGTGAGCTCTCAGCCGCACGCTGACTCCCCCGTGCCGCCCCCTCCTAAAGCCAAGTCATCTGCAGCGGAAGCCACCCGGCAACAAAATGAGGACATACTCAACCTCATCTTCCCACCCAGGTACCGTGTACACACTTTCCAAAGCATATGCAGCCATTCCACACGCAATATCTCACTCTTGTGCGCTGCAGGGAATGGATGGAGGGAAACCAACTGTGGGTGCAGCAGGTGTCCAGTGCGCCGTGCACCCGAGCGGACGTGGTCAACCTTGAGGAACTGTTGGACAGGAAGCTGCAGCAACGGCGTGCCATAGAGACCGGAATCTGCCCTGTGCGAAGAGAGCTTTATACACAGTGCTTTGGTAAGGATCGAGCTGTGTCCTACTGCAAAATATGTCCGTGAAAATGTATAAGAATTGATGCAGTGCACTTTGGCAATTGACTGACATGGAATAGGGGGACAATGTCATCATGACAACCATTTAAAAATAAACCCTGTCATTTTTAAAAAGTCCAAAAATAATGTGCCTCGATTCAATAGAGTAAAGTCCAACACTCGTGCCAGGCGGACAACCTTCGCTCGAGCGGAAGCTTGTCCCTTCTTTAGACCGCCAACAAGCTCAATAATTGGCTTTTGGGCGCCGCTTTCTTGCCGACGAAGAGAGAGTCGGAGAAGAGAAGAGGGAATATTCAAGATTTATATCTTTAAAAAAACTAGTGGAAGATGGCAGAGGGATTCTCTTCCTTAGATGTTTCTGTTAGCCGTTTAGACCACGTCCAGGAAACCCACAATGTTGGCCACATTTGGACAAATGTATGATAAAACATTAATTTGACTTGTTTACCATGTAAGCCCAAATCAAAAGTGGAATTGATTGATTGAGACTTTTATTAGTAGGTTGCACAGTGAAGTACATATTCCGTACAATTGACCACTAAATGGTAGCACCCAAATAAGTTTTTCAACTTGTTTAATTTGTTAAGGAAGAGGTGGAATACACATTTAAGAACACACACGATTGTGGCAGACATGTTTGCTACAGTATAGTCTGTCTAAATGCTAACTTTCATTTTCATTGCTGTTTTACAACAAGACAGTAGCTGACATTTTTGTTCATTATTTCTACTATTTTGACATTTAATAGTTGAATCATTTTGAAACATAAACAACAAGATATTTGTTATTTCATGCTATAAATCACAAATGGCTATTAGACGTGGAGAGGGAGTCAAAGAGACAGAAATTGGCTATAAAATCCAAGGCAGAATCCACTAAAGCAAAAACAAAAAGGAAAATGTAAGCTGCACAAAAGTTTGCCAGGTAGGCTCATGTCAGAGCCATCAAAGCAAAAATGCCAAAGTAATGTGTAAATAATGTCAATAAGTAGATGAACCATCTGTGGCTGTGAAGTGAATACTAGTAAGGTTGTAAATACTGTATATAGTAGGCTAACCCATGTGGTTCCTGTGGATGTGAACACAAGTTGTAGTGACTAAATAACATAGTGACTGAAACAGACAAAAGTAATGTGTATATAATGTCAATAAGTAGATGAACCATCTGTGGCTGTGAAGTGAACACTAGTAAGGTTGTAAATACTGTATAGAGTAGGCTAACCCATGTGGTTCCTGTGGATGTGAACACAAGTTGTAGTGACTAAATAACATAGTGACTGAAACAGACAAAAGTCATGTGTAAATAATGTCAATAAGTAGATGAACCATCTGTGACTGTGAAGTGAACACTACTAGTAAAGTTGTAAATACTGTATAGAGTAGGCTAACCCATGTGGTTCCTGTGGATGTGAACATAACTACTGTAGTGACTAAATAACATGGTGACTGAAACAGACAAAAGTAATGTGTATATAATGTCAATAAGTAGATGAACCATCTGTGGCTGTGAAGTGAACACTAATAAGGTTGTAAATACTGTATAGAGTAGGCTAACCCATGTGGTTCCTGTGGATGTGAACACAAGTTGTAGTGACTAAATAACATAGTGACTGAAACAGACAAAAGTAATGTGTAAATAATGTCAATAAGTAGATGAACCATATGTGGCTGTAAAGTGAACACTAGTAAGGTTGTAAATACTGTATAGAGTAGGCTAACCCATGTGGTTCCTGTGGATGTGAACATAACTACTGTAGTGACTAAATAACATAGAAACAGACATAGTGATTCATTTGGAAGAATGGGATATGTATTTATGTCAACTCTGTCCATCATTTTTCAATTCTTTGAACACTAAAACAGCCCCCGCCCCCCTTGTCACCCCACCAGGACACCGCCCGAGACCCCCGGCTTATTTTCAGTCTTTTTCCATTCAGTTCAAATCACATGCCCGTAATATGCAGGCACGGTTTTTTGATGTTTAGTAGAAGTTTAGCTGTCTCGTACTGGCAGTTTTTCCAAATGTAGAATTGACAGAATCGAGAAAGTCTTGCCTCACAAAAGGGTTGTGAGTGATGGGGAAACATCCTCAAAATGTGCAGTTTCCCTTTTTATGAAACTCTATTCGTGTGACACCGTTGAGAAGCAAAACTAGCTTGCAAAATGTCAATGACTAAACTAAAGGGTGCTTAACCGAACAGACATATGAAGGATATATTTATGATGGCAGCAGTCATGTCAGACATTATAGTGCGGGGTCTTTATGTGGAGAGTGGGGAAAAGGGAGTGTGATTCTTGTCCAAGTTAGGCAAATATTTAAGTAGGGGATAGCCCACTATTGTTTTGTTTATTTTGTTATTTTGCACTAAAAAATAAATAATTTATCCTGTAGTCTTAATAATCCAATACAAACCACGCCCCTTTCTTGACCCTGTTTTTATGGGGAACTTGGAGTACTATTTTGTGATTGATTGATTGATTGATTGAAACTTGTATTAGTAGATTGCACAGTACAGTACATATTCCGTACAATTGACCACTAAATGGTAACACCCGAATACGTTTTTCAACTTGTTTAAGTCGGGGTCCACGTTAATCAATTCATGGTACAAATTATATACTATCAGCATAATACAGTCATCACACAAGTTCATCATCAGAGTATATAGATTGAATTATTTACAATGTGGGGGTTAGGTTAGGTTGCTGTCAGCATACTTCAGTCATCATACAAGTTTATCATCTGAGAAATAGACGTTGTAACTGTCAGGTTCAAACACTGATGACATCTATTAATCAGACAAGAAGCAAGGAACCATGCAGAGACAGAGTTCAATTTAGCTCATGTGGAGAACGCATGGAGCTGCACACTTAGTCACAGTCTCGCCCTACACTCTAAGGTTCAGCTACCGCAGGGGTCACCAACGCGGTGCCCGCGGGCACCAGGTAGCCTGTAAGGACCAGATGAGTAGCCCGCTGGCCTGTTCTAAAAATAGCTCAAATAGCAGCACTTACCAGTGAGCAGCCTCTATTTTTTAAATTGCATTTATTTACTAGCAAGCTGGTCTCGCTTTGCCTGACATTTTTAATACTAAGAGAGACAAAACTCAAATAGAATTTGAAAATCCAAGAAAATATTTTAAAGACTTGGTCTTCACTTGTTTAAATAAATTCATTATTTTTTTTACTTTGCTTCTTGTAACTTTCAGAAAGACAATTTTAGAGAAAAAATACAACCTTAAAAATGATTTTAGGATTTTTAAACACATATACCTTTTTACCTTTTAAATTCCTTCCTCTTCTTTCCTGACAATTTAAATCAATGTTCAAGTAAATTTATTTGTTTTATTATAAAGAATAATAAATACATTTTAATTTAATTATTCATTTTAGCTTCTGTTTTTTCGACGAAGAATATTTGTGAAATATTTCTTCAAACTTATTATGATTAAATTTCAAAAAAAATTATTCTGGCAAATCTAGAAAATCTGTAGAATCAAATTTAAATCTTATTTCAAAGTCTTTTGAATTTCTTTTACATTTTTTGTTCTGGAAAATCTAGAAGAAATAATGATTTGTCTTTGTTAGAAATATAGCTTGGTCCAATTTGTTATATATTCTAACAAAGTGTAGATTGGATTTTAACCTATTTAAAATATGTCATCAAAATTCTAAAATTAATCGTAATCAGGAAAAATTACTAATGATGTTCCATAAATAATTGTTTAAATTTTTTCAAAAAGATTTGAATTAGCTAGTTTTTCTCTTCTTTTTTTTGGTTGAATTTTGAATTTTAAAGAGTCGAAATTGAAGATAACTATGTTTAAAAATTGAATTATAATTTTTTCGTGTTTTCTCCTCTTTTAAACCGTTCAATTAAGTGTAAATATCATTAATTATTAATAATAACATAGAGTTAAAGGTAAATTGAGCAAATTGGCTATTTCTGGCAATTTATTTAAGTGTGTATCAAACTGGTAGCCCTTCGCATTAATCAGTACCCAAGAAGTAGCTCTTGGTTTCAAAAAGGTTGGTGACCCCTGAGCTACCGCGTCCCTCTATTTATTCAGGAGTTCCCTAGTCAACATCACTGAGGCCGCCTCTAAAAGGAGTGGTCACATATATCATGCAAAGCAGGTCCAGGACGCACAATACGTGACGGAATGTGCTGGGGGAGGGGGCCTTGTGATTTCGCTTCGTCTGCGTGCTGTCGTCTTATCTGCGTTGAGGTCCTTGAAGTCCTTGGCTGTTAGCGGGCTAAAACACAAAGATAACATCGGCGGCTGAGGCCACCCCTCAGACAAGAATTTCGTCCTTGCGCAGATACAAAAGTCTAACTTGAGCACAATTGCTAATAACTATAGCAACAGACTTTAAGCATACTAAAGTTGTGTGATAATATATATACATGATTATTCTAACCGTAACAGTGTAGGTCTCACTTGGTAGGATATGTAGAGTGAGCAGTGAACATAGTGAGCTCAGAAAGCATAAGAACAAGTATATACATTTGATTATTTACAATCCGGGGAGGTGGGATATATTAGGCTAGGGTTGTAGCTGATCTTGGCAATGTTTGTTATCTGTTAGGTCTTTGTATTGCATATCTAAGATGTGACTTTCTCTATGTTTCAATGGATGTCCTGATCTTACTGGCTGCAAAACAAGTTTACCTTCGGGTACTAGTAAAGTAACTAACCTAACCTGGTCGCCGGCCTTTGCACAGATCAGCTGGCTTTCTTTCACGAGTGGTGTGAAAAGAGCTCAGGCTGGTCGTCATTATTAGGAGGAACTTAAAGTTGTGGGAACTAAGCCGCTCTTCTCTCTCTCCAAGATGAGCTGATCAGACAGGTGACCATCAATTGTGCGGAGAGGGGTCACTTGCTGTTGCGGGTCAGAGACGAGATCCAGATGACTATCGCCGCGTACCAGACCTTCTATGAGAGCAGTGTTGTTTTTGGCATGAGGAAAGCTTTGCAGGCTGAACAGGACAAAGTGGACATGGAGAAAAGGGTACATCATGGATTTATTATGCAAACACCCCTTAAACCTTGTACTTGCTGCAGTTGAGTAAGTCAATGACCACTAGATGAGGAACTGTTGTAATAATATCCTATCTTATTTAGTATTTTCCTGCTGTCTACTTGATACCTGATGTGAAGTCAGTCCGTTTCCTATCCCTTTCATTCCTAGATAGCGGAGTTGGAGAAGAATAAAACGGAGCTGGAGAAAGAATTGCGGGATGAAAAGGCCAAATGTGACGCCATTGAAAAGACAGAAGAAGAAAAACATGAAGTGCAAGAAAAGAAATATACGGAGCAGATTCAGTTCTTGAAGAGAACCAACCAGCAGCTGAAGGTGATGCATTATAGTCACATGACATGATGTTTACCTTTATCGTAGTCACATGACATGATGTTTACCTTCATTGTAGTCACATGACATGATGTTTACCTTCATTATTGTCACATGACATGATGTTTACCTTCATTATAGTCACATTACATGATGTTTACCTTCATTGTAGTCACATGACATGATGTTTACCTTCATTATAGTCACATGACATGATGTTTACCTTCATTGTAGTCACATGGCATGATGTTTACCTTCATTATAGTCACATGACATGATGTGTACCTTCATTGTAGTCACATGACATGATGTTTACCTTCATTGTAGTAACATGACATGATGTTTACCTTCATTGTAGTCACATGACATGATGTTTACCTTCATTGTACCGTAGTCGCATGACATGATGTTTACCTTCATTGTAGTCACATGACGTGATGTTTACTTTCATTGTAGTCACATGACATCACATTTACCTTCATTACAGTCACATGGCATGATGTTTACCTTCATTGTAGTCACATGACATGATGTTTACCTTCATTCTAGTCACATGACATGATGTTTACCTTCATTCTAGTCACATGACATGTTTACCTTCATTCTAGTCACATGACATGTTTACCTTCATTCTAGTCACATGACATGATGTTTACCTTCATTCTAGTCACATAACATGTTTACCTTCATTCTAGTCACATGACGTGATGTTTACCTTCATTGTAGTCACATGACATGATGTTTACCTTCGTTGTAGTCACATGACATGATGTTTACCTTCATTGTAGTCACATGACATGATGTTTACCTTCATTGTAGTCACATGACATGATGTTTACCTTCATTGTAGTCACATGACATAATGTTTACCTTCATTGTAGTCAAATGACATGATGTTTACCTTCATTGTAGTCACATGACATGATGTTTACCTTCATTGTAGTCACATGGCATGATGTTTACCTTCATTATAGTCACATGACATGATGTGTACCTTCATTGTAGTCACATGACATGATGTTTACCTTCATTGTAGTAACATGACATGATGTTTACCTTCATTGTAGTCACATGACATGATGTTTACCTTCATTGTACCGTAGTCACATGACATGATGTTTACCTTCATTGTAGTCACATGACGTGATGTTTACTTTCATTGTAGTCACATGACATCACATTTACCTTCATTACAGTCACATGGCATGATGTTTACCTTCATTGTAGTCACATGACATGATGTTTACCTTCATTCTAGTCACATGACATGATGTTTACCTTCATTCTAGTCACATGACATGTTTACCTTCATTCTAGTCACATGACATGTTTACCTTCATTCTAGTCACATGACATGATGTTTACCTTCATTCTAGTCACATAACATGTTTACCTTCATTCTAGTCACATGACGTGATGTTTACCTTCATTGTAGTCACATGACATGATGTTTACCTTCGTTGTAGTCACATGACATGATGTTTACCTTCATTGTAGTCACATGACATGATGTTTACCTTCATTGTAGTCACATGACATGATGTTTACCTTCATTGTAGTCACATGACATAATGTTTACCTTCATTGTAGTCACATGACATGATGTTTACCTTCATTGTAGTCACATGACATGATGTTTACCTTCATTGTAGTCACATGACATGATGTTTACCTTCATTGTAGTCACATGACATGATGTTTACCTTTATTATAGTCACATGACATGATGTTTACCTTCATTGTAGTCACATGACATGATGTTTACCTTCATTATAGTCACATGACATGATGTTTACCTTCACTATAGTCACATGACGTGATGTTTACCTTCATTGTAGTCACATGACATGATGTTTACCTACATTGTAGTCACATGACATGTTTACCTTCATTGTAGTCACATGACATGTTTACCTTCATTGTAGTCACATGACACGATGTTTACCTTCGTTGTAGTCACATGACATGATGTTTACCTTCATTGTAGTCACATGACATGATGTTTACCTTCATTGTAGTCACATGACATGATGTTTATCTTCATTGTAGTCACATGACATGATGTTTACCTTCATTGTAGTCACATGACATGATGTTTACCTTCATTGTAGTCACATGACATGATGTTTACCTTCATTGTAGTCACATGACATGATGTTTACCTTTATTATAGTCACATGACATGATGTTTACCTTCATTGTAGTCACATGACATGATGTTTACCTTCATTATAGTCACATGACATGATGTTTACCTTCACTATAGTCACATGACGTGATGTTTACCTTCATTGTAGTCACATGACATGATGTTTACCTTCATTGTAGTCACATGACATGTTTACCTTCATTGTAGTCACATGACATGTTTACCTTCATTGTAGTCACATGACATGATGTTTACCTTCATTGTAGTCACATGGCATGATGTTTACCTTCATTGTAGTCACATGACATGATGTTTACCTTCATTGTAGTCACATGACATGATGTTTATCTTCATTGTAGTCACATGACATGATGTTTACCTTCATTGTAGTAACATGACATGATGTTTACCTTCATTATAGTCACATGACATGATGTTTACCTTCATTATAGTCACATGACATGATGTTTACCTTCATTATAGTCACATTACATGATGTTTACCTTCACTATAGTCACATGACATGATGTTTACCTTCATTGTACTCACATGACATGATGTTTACCTTCATTGTACTCACATGACATGTTTACCTTCATTGTAGTCACATGACATGATGTTTACCTTCGCTGTAGTCACATGGCATGATGTTTACCTTCATTGTAGTCACATGACATGATGTTTACCTTCATTGTAGTCACATGACATGATGTTTACCTTCATTGTAGTCACATGGCATGATGTTTACCTTCATTGTAGTCACATGACATGATGTTTACCTTCGCTGTAGTCACATGGCATGATGTTTACCTTCATTGTAGTCACATGACATGATGTTTACCTTCATTGTAGTCACATGACATGATGTTTACCTTCATTGTAGTAACATGACATGATGTTTACCTTCATTGTAGTCACATGACATGTTTACCTTCATTCTAGTCACATGACATGATGTTTACCTTCATTCTAGTCACATGACATGTTTACCTTCATTGTAGTCACATGACATGATGTTTACCTTCATTGTAGTCACATGACATGTTTACCTTCATTGTAGTCACATGACATGATGTTTACCTTCATTGTAGTCACATGACATGATATTTACCTTCATGGCTCTCACTAACTCTCTGTATGTCCCGTTTAGGCCCAGTTGGAGGGGATCGTGACGCCTAAATAACTTCCCTCTTATGGAGTGTCAAATGTATTTTTTCATGAATGACTCTAGTTGAGTATTAACTTATTTGAAATTAAATGTTTTCATAAAAGACTTGTGTAAACTTTATTCAAGTCAAGAAATGTGGGATTAACTTGATGTTTTTCTGCTGTAAACATTTCTGCAGCAAGTGTGACTCAGTGAGCGTGTTTAACGTGTGTAGAATGTTGTGGACGCCAGCATTGTTGTGCTTTAGTGTTGCTAAGGAAGGTGAGGCACATTGGGGCGTGTGCATGTTGCATAGTGAAAATAAGTCCTATAATAATAATAACAATAATAGATTGTATTTGTAGAAGCACTTTACATTGAGCAAACAACCTCAAAGTGCCACAGTGCATTTAAAAAAAAAAAAAAAAAAAAAAAAAACGCTAGAACCACAAATAGCTGCCCCCAACAAGTAAAATAAATAGTAAATAAAATAAAAACTACAACAGCCTAATAGCTAGAACTAGCACACATATATCTAAAAAAAAAAAAAAAAGGCTTTTTTAAAAAGCATCCACAGTCTGTGGTGCCCTCAGGTGGTCAGGGTGAGCGATCCACAGACTGGGAGCGGCGCAGCGTCCTAAGTGACGTTAATGTAAGTGTCAGTGAACAGAGTGCAGGTGTGTCACATGACAGTGTAGGTGTGTCACATGACAGGGTAACACCTACACAACAAGCACACATATCTAAATAAAAAAGGCTTTTTTAAAACCATCCACAGTCTGTGGTGCCCTCAGGGGGTCAGGGAGAGCGTTCCACAGACTGGGAGCGGCGGAGCGTCCCAGGTGACGTTGAAGTGTTAGTGAACACAGTGTAGGTGTGTCACATGACAGTGTAGGTGTGTCACACATGACATGCATGAAATGTTTTGTCACTATTACCGGAGCCACTTGGCTTACAGGGAATTTAAAGTTGTACTTTCTCCCTGATAAAATCTTCTTCTGTCTCACATCATTGCAGTCGTCACAAAGGTTGCCTCAAAGTTTTCATTCCACCACTTGACCAACGCAGCCAAATCTACAATCCTGATTACAAAACAAGATCTTTTACATTTTCGTTCGACGGTGTGCACATTCTTTATCATGGAGATAAGAGACAATCCATAGTCCAACCATCAGTTCATAACAAAACTGTACATACGATAGCAGTTTCAAGTCTAAACAGGTTTAAAATATCATCTGATTGTTTATACATCATAGGGATGTCAAATTATATATATATTTTTTAATCAGGTTACCGGTACTCACATTTTGGAATTCAGATTAATCCTGATTAATTATTCGCTTGCATAATTAAATTATCTGTACTGTAAAGTTCAAATATGAATGACAATAAAAAGGAAGTCTAAGTCTAAGTCTAAAATTTGATTGAAAAAAAGACCACATTTGTACACAAATGCAATTTTGCTGTCAGAATGTCACCCAGGAACGTTTTTGCAACGTTTTACTTGAATGCATGTCATTTATTTCTGCAAAACTTGGCAGCAGTTTTTATCTAAAGTTCTTCCAGGATACATGCACAAATAAATTTCATGTGATTAATCACACGAGTTGACAGCCAATAGTTTATAAACAATACAACATTGATCAAGTGACTTCTTCGTAGTTTAGAGTCAAGAAAAGAAAATTCCAGATTCAAATAACAAATCATTGGACTATTGGGAAACTGACATATTTTTCTGCATGCTTTAAATGGGAAAAAGGAGCACCGGCAAATTAATACCTTAAGATAAAACAAATATTAGAGTTTGTTTGTGTTTTTATGGGACATTTTTATTTTGTAATTTAATAAGAAATCAAAACTAATTTAAAATATTGTATTCTGCGTGGTTCAGCGTGCAGGTCGGCCATCCAGAAACCTTTTCTGCCATCTTAGTCGCTGCCGTTGTGTCCTTGGGCAAGTCACATCATCACCCATCTTGCTCTCAGGCAAACCACCAAGCTTCAACACATGTGTTTCTTCTTGTGGCCAAAGAGCTCCATTTTTGTTTCATCTGACATCACATGGACAAAGATAAGACCTTCTGGAGGAAAGTTCTGTGGTCAGATGAAACAAAAATGTTGCTGTTTGGCCACAATATATATGAAAAAAAGAGTTTTAGAAATTATTGGACACCCTTTTGAAAAAAAATGTTTTAATAAAGAATGATAACCTTCATTAAACGGTAAAATGATATCTTAATACTTTATATACTCTTAATTATAAATGTACACATAAAAAAGTCAATTAGTCGAAACAACGGAGCTGACTCACAGGACGATTTTACGAGAAATGTCGTGACGGTTGTGACGTCAGAGTCCGCCACCAGGCCAGGACCAATCAGCTTCTCGCATGAAGCGGAAACTAAACTGTGATTGGCTGGTGACAGTTGAGTTCATCGACATCTTATAAGCAGATGCCGCATAAATATGATGATTTATCAAAATATAAAAGAAATATACCTGAACAGAACGCTCATGATGGTTACACCAAAAAGTAAAGCTATGAATCGCGTTTTTGGGGCATTTTTATGCTATTTCCAAGCATCTATTTATTATCGTTGATTTTAAATGGTCAAACTAATGCATATTATTATATATACATGCCCTAGTAAACACAAAAAAAGTCATATTTATTTTGATTGTTACATTTTGAAGTACATTTGTGCAGGCGGGTGCGAATATACCCATTACCAGAGCTTACACATATAAAAAATATTATATTACTGTTAAGCAAACTATGAATAATAAAACAGGCCAAAACATGTGTCCTTTATCATAGCTACACGTATTACAAAAAAGCGCGTGAAAATCAGTGGTATTCAGCGAGGTAAAATGAATTAAATGCGCGGACAGTTCATTGCTCCTGCCAAATGAATTGCACTGAGTGGAGCGGATCACCACTCCAAGATGGCGGCCCCGCGTCTCGTCAGCGCCAGTAGGCAGTAGCGCTCCATGCTGCGTACCCCTATAACATTGTCTATGGTTGAGTTGGGCGCTAGTGACGTCAGAGTCCAGCCACCAGGCCAGGACCAATCAGCTTCTCGCATGAAGCGGAAACTGAACTGTGATTGGCTGGTGAGCGTCGGAGTCGGGCGCTAGCTAGGAGGCGGTGATGCTGCGACTTTAGCCTCCATGCGGCTGTCACTAAGCAAATATGCGTCTCTCTTCCGGAAGCTGCTACTATCTCACTCCGCTTCTCCTCCACACTTAGTCCGCAGGAAGTTGCTACTATCTCACACCGTTTCTCCTCCACACTTAGTCCGCAGGAAGTTGCTACTATCTCACCCCGCTTCTCCTCCACACTTAGTCCGCAGGAAGCTGCTACTATCTCACGCCGCTTCTCCTCCACCCTTTGCCCGGAAACGCGCCATGCAGTCAGGTGGCACCGACAGCAGGAACTCGGACTTAGACCGAGTCCACACTCCGGAAGCGGAACTTTCCCCCGACGTCCTTCCGACCAGCGCCGAGGTTGAGCGGCTGCCGACGGGCTACGAGTTGCGCCTTCTCGTCCACGAAAGGACGTCGCGAACCCCGAGTCCTTTGTTAGGGTCCAACTGTGATGACGACTCGGAGGCAGAGTCCTTCAAGGGCGGGAGGACCGAGGAGGTGGACCGGGAGACCAAGGAGAGGGCGTTTGCCTGGTGTCGGGACTTCCTGTCCGGAGCGTGGAAGACCATCCAGCTGGTGGACTTTCAAATAAGCATCGTCAGGTAATTCATTCCCGCCCTGCTGGTCGTTCTGCGAGCTGAAGTCGTCCGGCATGAGAGACGAGCGTGCTAGGTATCGAGCTAAGAGCTGTGGAGGATGTTTGTTAAGGTAGACATGGCCCACACACACTGGATAACCTCCAGCCTTCTACAGTTTTAAACTGCACTAAATAACAATAATAATAATAAAAAGCACTTTACATTGAGCAAACAACCTCAAAGTGCTACAGTGTATTAAAAAGATAATAAAAATAATTAAAAGAACAGCCTAATAGCTAGAACTAGTATGCATATATCTTTTTTTTTTATTTAAAGAAGGGTTTTCAAGCCTTTTTTAAAAGCATCCACAGTCTGTGGTACCCTCAGGTGGTCAGGGAGAGCGTTCCACGGACTGGGAGCGGCGGAGCAGAAATCCCCGGTCTTTGTGGATGCTCTCTATTATTGTATATATCTGGTCTCATTAAAGTTAAAGTACCAATGATAGTCACACACACACACTAGGTGTGGTGAAATTTGTCCTCTGCATTTGACCCATCCCCTTGTTCCACCCCCTGGGAGGAGAGGGGAGCAGTGGGCAGCAGCGGTGGCCGCGCCCGGGAATCATTTTTGGTGATTTAACCCCCAATTCCAACCCTTGATGCTGAGTGCCAAACAGGGAGGTAATGGCTCCCATTTTTATAGTCTTTGGTATTAAAAGGATGTGGTGTGTGTGTAGAATGTTGTGGACGCATGTTGCATAGTGAAAATAAGTCCTATAATAATAATAATAATAATAGATTTTATTTGTAAAAGCACTTTACATTGAGCAAACAACCTCAAAGTGCTGCAGTGCATTTAAAAAAACAAACTAAAAAAACAAAACAACAACGCTAGAACCACAAATAGCTGCCCCCAACAAGTAAAATAAATAGTAAAAAAAAACAAAAAAGCTAGAACTAGCACACATATATCTAAAAAAAAAAAGGCTTTTTAAAAAAAAAAAAAAAAAGGAGGGTTTTTAAGCCTTTTTTAAAAGCATCCACAGTCTGTGGTGCCCTCAGGTGGTCAGGGAGAGCGTTCCACAGACTGGGAGCGGCGGAGCAGAAAGCCCCGGTCTTTGTGGATGCTCTGTATTATTGTATATATCTGGTCTCATTAGAAGGATGTGGTGTGTGTGTAGAATGTTGTGGACGCAGGCATTGTTGTGTTTTAGTGTTGCTAAGGAAGGTGAGGCACATTGGGGCGTGTGCATGTTGCATAGTGAAAATAAGTCCTATAATAATAATAATAATAATAGATTTTATTTGTAAAAGCACTTTACATTGAGCAAACAACCTCAAAGTGCCGCAGTGCATTTAAAAAAACAAACTAAAAAAACAAAGCAACAACGCTAGAACCACAAATAGCTGCCCCCAACAAGTAAAATAGATAGTAAAAAAAAAAAAAAAACTAGAACAGACTAATAGCTAGAACTAGCACACATATATCTAAAAAAAAAAAAAAAGGGTTTTTAAGCCTTTTTTTTTAAAAGCATCCACAGTCTGTGGTGCCCTCAGGTGGTCAGGGAGAGCATTCCACAGACTGGGAGCGGCGGAGCAGAAAGCCCCGGTCTTTGTGGATGCTCTGTATTATTGTATACGTCTGGTCTCATTAGAAGGATGTGGTGTGTGTGTAGAATGTTGTGAACGCAGGCATTGTTGTGTTTTGGTGTTGCTAAGGAAGGTGAGGCACATTGGGTCGTGTGCATGTTGCATAGTGAAAATAAGTCCTATAATAATAATAATAATAGATTTTTTTTGTAAAAGCACTTTACATTGAGCAAACAACCTCAAAGTGCTAGTGTATTTAAAAAAAAAAAACAACAACAACGCTAGAACCACAAATAGCTGCCCCCAACAAGTAAAATAAATAGTAAAAAAAACAAAAAAGCTAGAACTAGCACACATATATCTAAAAAAAAAAAAAAAGAAGGGTTTTTAAGCCTTTTTTAAAAGCATCCACAGTCTGTGGTGCCCTCAGGTGGTCAGGGAGAGCGTTCCACAGACTGGGAGTGGCGGAGCAGAAAGCCCCGGTCTTTGTGGATGCTCTGTATTATTGTATATATCTGGTCTCATTAGAAGGATGTGGTATGTGTGTAGAATGTTGTGGACGCAGGCATTGTTGTGTTTTAGTGTTGCTAAGGAAGGTGAGGCACATTGGGTCGTGTGCATGTTGCATAGTGAAAATAAGTCCTATAATAATAATAATAATAGATTTTATTTGTAAAAGCACTTTACATTGAGCAAACAACCTCAAAGTGCTACAGTGTATTTAAAAAAAAACAAACAACAACGCTAGAACCACAAATAGCTGCCCCCAACAAGTAAAATAAATAGTAAAAAAAATAAAAACTAGAACAGTCTAATAGCTAGAACTAGCACACATATGTCTAAAAAGAGGCTTTTTTTAAAAAGAAGGGTTTTTAAGCCTTTTTTAAAAGCTTAAAAAGAGGCTTTTTTTTTTAAAAGAAGGGTTTTTTAGCCTTTTTTAAAAGCATCCACAGTCTGTGGTGCCCTCAGGTGGTCAGGGAGAGCGTTCCACAGACTGGGAGCGGCGGAGCAGAAAGCCCCGGTCTTTGTGGATGCTCTCTATTATTGTATATATCTGGTCTCATTAGAAGGATGTGGTGTGTGTGTAGAATGTTGTGGACGCAGGCATTGTTGTGTTTTGGTGTTGCTAAGGAAGGTGAGGCACATTGGGGCGTGTGCATGTTGCACAGTGAAAATAAGTCCTATAATAATAATAATAATAATAGATTATATTTGTAAAAGCACTTTACATTGAGCAAACAACCTCAAAGTGCTACAGTGCCGGTATCGTTTGATATCGGAATCGGTAATTAAGAGCTGGACAATATCGAAGTATCGGATATCGGCAAAAAAGCCATTATCGGACATCTCTAATTATAACTATTGATTTGCAAAAAAATATTTTTTTGGACCAGTTAGGTGAAGTTGCATAATTTCCCACGGCACACCTGACAATATCTCACAGCACACTAGTGTGCCGCGGCACAGTGGTTGAAAAACACTGGCCTAAGGTTCACAATCATTACCAGAGACAAAGATGATAAAAACGCTTGGAAGATGTGGTTAGTGGGAGTCATCGTAGCCTTCGATGCCTCTAAAACAAATTCAAAACCCTCCACCGACTACATAAAGATCGTGAATGACAAGAAACATTGCGAAAAAATGCAATTCCCCTTTTTTTAACGGAGTCTTTCAAGTTCCATAAGAAAAATAATTTAGCTGGGAGTGTTTCGGACAGGACTGCAGTCTGTCTGTCACCTAACGAAATAAACGTATTGTCTGCAGATAAACTAATAAATAATGTAAACAATGGCAGCAACTGGATGGAAATCTGAATAATTCTAAGAATCTGTGGCGGGAAACACTGACTTTAAACCCGTTTAAAACACAATTAACTTCCATAAAAAGGAGCATTTGCTTGTTATTAGTACACCCTGAGATGGATCAATGATTGGCGTCACATCAATTTTCATGCAGCATTTTTTTTAGTCTACCACATTTTCTCTACTGGGTCCTGAGGCGGAATGTCACTGTCACTGTGTCATAGGTCAACTCAAGACATGTGATGATGAGCACTGCTGCAATCAGTCAACCTTTATCTGAATGGAGGTCTTTGTGTATTAAGATTGTAGCACAAAGTGTTTTTGCAGATAAAAGTCAAGTCAAAGTGCTGACATGACTAAAAAGTAGGGATGTCCGATAATGGCTTTTTGCCGATATCCGATATTCCGATATTGTCCAACTCTTTAATTACCGATACCGATATCAACCGATGCCAATATCAACCGATATATGCAGTCGTGGAATTAACACATTATTATGCCTAATTTGGACAACCAGGTATGGTGAAGATAAGGTACTTTTTAAAAAAATTAGTAAAATAAGATAAATAAATTAAAAACATTTTCTTGAATAAAAAAGAAAGTACAACAATATAAAAACAGTTACATAGAAACTAGTAATGAATGAAAATTAGTAAAATTAACTGCACAATCATGTGTGCTTATGGACTGTATCCCTTGCAGACTGTATTGATATATATTGATATATAATGTAGGAACCAGAATATTAATAACAGAAAGAAACAACCCTTTTGTGTGAATGAGTGTAAATGGGGGAGGGAGGTTTTTTGGGTTGGTGCACTAATTGTAAGTGTATCTTGTGTTTTTTATGTTGATTTAATTAAAGAAAAAAAAAAACCTGATACCGATAATAAAAAAACCGATACCGATAATTTCCAATATTACATTTTAACGCATATATCGGCCGATAATATCGGCAGGCCGATATTATCGGACATCTCTACTAAAAAGCTATGCAGGTAAAAGCATACCTGGTCTAGGGTGGTACAGTATAGCGGTACTGGTGTAGTACTGGTACTAATGAATCAAAAACGGTACTATACCAGTGTTTCTAACACATTCATTTATTTGTGGCGGCCCGCCACGAAAGAATTACGTCCGCCACAAATTTAAAAAAAAATAATTTTTTAAAATTTGTTTGTCCTTTCCAGATGTAGATGCCCATATAGGCTGTTCAGATTTACTTTACAAAAGAGAAGTGTAGGATACTTCTCTTGTTGCCTTATTTGTATTTGACCACTACTGTTTTCTGTTTATTTGTTACTGACCGTGGCAGGACACCTCTGCCTCTGTTTCACTTTATGTTGCTGGTAAATAATATGGTTGTAGTAGTAGGCTAAAGTTAAATTATTTAGTATGCACTAAGTCGGGGGTCGGCAACCCGCGGCTCTATCTTTAGCACCGCCCTGGTGGCTCTCTGGAGATTTTTCAAAAATGTATGAAGAATGGAAAAAGATGAGGGGAAAAAAATCTATTTTTTTGTTTTAGTATGGTTTCTGTAGGAGGACAAACATGACACAAACCTCCCTAATTGTTATAAATCACACTGTTTATATTAAACATGCTTCACTGATTCGAGTATTTGGCGAGCGCCGTTTTGTCCTACTTATTTTGGCGGTCCTTGAACTCTCCGTATAGTTTGTTTACATGTATAGCTTTCTCCGACTTTCTAGGACGTGTTTCATGCCACTTCTTTTTCTGTCTCATTTTGTCCACCACACTTTTAACGTTGTGCGTGAATGCACAAAGGTGAGTTTTGTTGATGTTATTGACTTGTGTGGAGTGCTAATCAGACATATTTGGTCACTGCATGACTGCAAGCTAATCGATGCTAATATGCTATTTAGGCTAGCGATGTGTACATATTGCATCATTATGCCTCATTTGTAGGTATATTTGAGGTCATTTAGTTTCCTTTAAGTCCTCTTAATTAAATTTATATCTCATGACACATGTAATATGGCTTTTAATTTTTTGCGGCTCCAGACAGATTTGTTTTTGTATTTTTGGTCCAATATGGCTCTTTCAACATTTTGGGTTGCCGACCCCTGCACTAAGTAAAGGGGCAGAGCTTTAAGAGACATTTTAGCTTTTATATTTTAGAAGATATATTTTTTGTAAGAACCACAATTAATAAATATATTTCAGTGAATAACTTATTGTTCAAATCTGTATATAAATATGGACATAAAGTGTTGTAATTATATTGTAAAATGGATGGATGGATGGACGTTTAAAACAAAACTGTTATTATTAATTAGTAAGTATACATTTTTTGAGCCTTTTTAGACAAAATGATATTGTAGTAAATTATGCAAATTACTCAATGTCATGGTGACCACGCCCACAGCCACGCCCCCACCGCCACAGGTATCTTGGCAGTTTATATACATATATATATATGGCACTGTATACTCTGTTTGAAAAGTGCCGGTTCCTCATATTTTATTTATTTATTTATTTATTTTAACGGGCGTGACGGTGTGTCGTCACGTGGTGACATTGCTGGTTTTAGGAGCAGAGGAGCATGTTGGGCAGCGCACACAAACAGAGTACTTACAAGCAGACACAGTGTGTAGACAGAAAAGGGAGAATGGATGCATTTTGGTGTAAAAAGTAAAGATAAAGGTGAAGTTATAACACTGAAACACTCCCAGGAAGAGGTGCTTTAACTAAATCACTAATCTTTGTCTCAATGGCGACAAATAAAGTAAGTTTATTACAAGTAACACTATCACTGGAGGACGAGGAATAGCTAAACATGCTTCACTACACACCGTAGGAGGATACAATAGCTCACCGGCGTCACAATGTAAACAAATGCCATGGGTGGATCTACACCTGACATCCACTGTAATGATACCAAGTACAAGAGCGTAGCTAGTCGATACTACTATGATTACATCGATATTTTTTATCGTCACAAAATCTTTTTTCCTTTTTAAAAAAATTCATATTATGTTTATAAAGTCAGTAAATACGTCCCTGGACACATGAGGACTTTGAATATGACCAATGTATGAACCTTCAACTACTTGGTATCGCATCGATACCTAAATGTGTGGTATCATCCAAAACTAATGTAAAGTATCAAAGAAGAGAAGAATAAGTAGGGATGTCCGATAATATCGGACTGCCGATATTATCGGCCGATAAATGCTTTAAAATGTAATATCGGAAATTATCGGTATCGGTTTCAAAATTATCGGTATCGGTTTCAAAAAGTAAAATGTATGACTTTTTAAAACGCCGCTGTGTACACGGACGTAGGGAGAAGTACAGAGCGTCAAGAAACCTTAAAGGCACTCCCTTTGCGTGCTGGCCCAATCACATAATATGCAAGGCATATTTGGTCAACAGCCATACAGGTCACACTGAGGGTGACCGTATAAACAACTTTAACACTGTGAACCCACACCAAACAAGAATGACAAACACATTTTGGGAGAACATCCGCACCGTAACACGACATAAACACAACAGAACAAATACCCAGAACCCCTTGCAGCACTAACTCTTCCGGGACGCTACTATATACACCCCCCGCTACCCCCTACCCCCCCACCTCAAACTCCTCATGCTCTCTCAGGGAGAGCATGTCCCAAATTCCAAACTGCTGTTTTGAGGCATGTTTAAAAAAAAAAAGCACTTTGTGACTTCAATAATAAATATGGCAGTGCCATGTTGGCACTTTTTTTCCATAACTTGAGTTGATTTATTTTGGAAAACCTTGTTACATTGTTTAATTCATCCAGCGGGGCATCACAACAAAATTAGGCATAATAATGTGTTAATTCCTCGACTGTATATATCGGTATCGGTTGATATCGGAATCGGTAATTAAGAGTTGGACAATATCGGATATCGGCCAAAAAAGCCATTATCGGACATCTCTAAGAATAAGTGATTATTACATTTTAACAGAAGTGTAAATAGAACATGTTAAAACAGAAAATAAGCAGATATTAACAGTAAATGAACAAGTAGATTAATAATTAATTTTTACAGTTTGTCCCTCATAATGTAGACAAAATAATAGGTAGATAAATGACACAATAAGTTACTGCGTACGTCAGCAGACTAGGAGTCTTTGTTTGTTTACTTACTACTAAAAGACAAGTTGTCTAGTTTATTTAAGGACTAAATTACAATAATAAACATATGTTTCATGTACCCTAAGATTTTTTGTTCAAATAAAGACAATAATTACATTTTTTTGTGGTCCGTTTTTATTTAGAAAAGTATCAAAATACATTTTGGTACCGGTACCAAAATATTGGTATGGGGACAACCCTAACCTGATGTGTAGTGATGAAGATGATGCCTCCTGAATGTCTGAGCTGTAATGCTCTGTGTTTATTGTTGTTTTGCAGCGGAGGGCTCAGTAATCTGCTGTACCTGTGCGGCTTGCCTGAAAATGTAAAAACTGTAGGAGGGGAGCCTCGCCAGGTGCTCCTCAGAATCTACGGCGCCATCCTTCAGGTGGGTCAATAACCACGGCGAACCCACCCGAATTTCAATATGGAAGCGAGTGTGAAGGTGATGATTGTTTGTGTTGCAGGGGGTGGACTCTTTGGTGTTGGAGAGCGTCATGTTCGCCATACTGGCAGAACGTACCCTAGGGCCCAAACTGTACGGCATCTTCCCAGAAGGCCGCCTGGAGCAGTACATTCCTGTATGTTTGAACACCTGTTTCATATCAGTCTGTTCATTAGATTCCAGTTCAATGTACAAAAGCCAAAAGCAGTTAAGTTGTCACGTTGTGTAAATGGTAAATAAAAACAGAATACAACAAATCCTTTTCAACTTATATTCAATTGAATAGACTGCAAAGACAAGATATTTCATGTTCACACTGGTAAACTTTATTTTTTGCAAATATTAGCTCATTTGGAACTTGATGTCTGCAACATTTTTCAAAAAAGCTGGCACAAGAGGCAAAAAAGAGTGAGAAAGTTGAGGAATGCTCATCAAAGACTTATTTGGAACATTCCACAGGTGAACAGGCTAATTGGGAACAGGTGGGTGCCATGATTGGGTATAAAAGCAGCTTCCATTCAAAAAGCACTTTGTGACTTCAATAATAAATATGGCAGTGCCATGTTGGCACTTTTTTTCCATAACTTGAGTTGATTTATTTTGGAAAACCTTGTTACATTGTTTAATTCATCCAGCGGGGCATCACAACAAAATTAGGCATAATAATGTGTTAATTCCTCGACTGTATATATCGGTATCGGTTGATATCGGAATCGGTAATTAAGAGTTGGACAATATCGGATATCGGCCAAAAAAGCCATTATCGGACATCTCTAAGAATAAGTGATTATTACATTTTAACAGAAGTGTAAATAGAACATGTTAAAACAGAAAATAAGCAGATATTAACAGTAAATGAACAAGTAGATTAATAATTAATTTTTACAGTTTGTCCCTCATAATGTAGACAAAATAATAGGTAGATAAATGACACAATAAGTTACTGCGTACGTCAGCAGACTAGGAGTCTTTGTTTTAAGAACATTTCTCAACCAGCTATTGCAAGGAATTTAGGGATTTCACCATCTACGCTCCGTAATATCAAAAGGTTCAGGGAATCTGGAGAAATCACTGCACGTAAGCCATGATATTACGGACCTTGGATCCCTCAGGCGGTACTGCATCAAAAAGCCACATCAGTGTGTAAAGCAGGGGTCACCAACGCGGTGCCCGCGGGCACCAGGTAGCCCGTAAGGACCAGATGAGTCGCCCGCCGGCCTGTTCTAAAAATAGCTCAAATAGCAGCACTTACCAGTGAGCTGCCTCTATTTTTGAAATTTTATTTATTTACTAGCAAGCTGGTCTCGCTTTACCCGACATTTTTAATTCTAAGAGAGACAAAACTCAAATAGAATTTGAAAATCCAAGAAAATATTTTAAAGACTTGGTCTTCACTTGTTTAAATAAATTAATTCATTTTTTTTACTTTGCTTCTTATAACTTTCAGAAAGACAATTTTAGAGAAAAAATACAACCTTAAAAATGATTTTAGGATTTTTAAACACATATACTGTACCTTTTTACCTTTTGAATTCCTTCCTCTTCTTTCCTGACAATTTAAATCAATGTTCAAGTAAATTTTTTTTTTATTATTGTAAAGAATAATAAATACATTTTAATTTAATTCTTCATTTTAGCTTCTTTTTTTTCGACGAAGAATATTTGTGAAATATTTCTTCAAACTTATTATGATTAAAATTCAAAAAAATTATTCTGGCAAATCTAGAAAATCTGTAGAATCAAATTTAAATGTTATTTCAAAGTCTTTTGAATTTCTTTTAAAATTTTTGCTCTGGAAAATATAGAAGTAATAATGATTTGTCTTTGTTAGAAATATAGCTTGGTCCAATTTGTTATATATTCTAACAAAGTGTAGATTGGATTTTAACCTATTTAAAACATGTCATCAAAATTCTAAAATTAATCTTAATCAGGAAAAATTACCAATGATGTTCCATAAATTCTTTTTTTAAATTTTTCTCTTCTTTTTTTCGGTTGAATTTAGAATTTTAAAGAGTCGAAATTGAAGATAAACTATGTTTCAAAATTTAATTGTCATTTTTTGGGGGTTTTCTCTTCTTTTAAACCGTTCAATTAAGTGTAAATATCATTAATTATTAATAATAACAGAGTTAAAGGTAAATTGAGCAAATTGGCTATTTCTGGCAACTTATTTAAGTGTGTATCAAACTGGTAGCCCTTCGCATCAATCAGTACCCAAGAAGTAGCTCTTGGTTTCAAAAAGGTTGGTGACCCCTGGTGTAAAGGGTATCACCACATGGGCTCAGGAACACTTCAGAAAACCACTGTAAGTGCCAGTAAAAATCTACGATGCAAAGCCAAAGCCTTTTATCAACAACACCCGGAAACGCTTCGCTGGGCCCGAGCTCATCTAAGATGGACTGATGCAAAGTGGAAAAGTGATCTGTGGTCTGACGAGTCCACATTTCAAATTGTTTTTGGAAACTGGATGTCGTGTCTTTGGGACCAAAGAGGAAAAGAACCATCCGGATTGTTCTAGGCGCAAAGTGTAAAAGGCAGCATCTGTGATGGTATGGGGGTGTATTATTGCCCAAGGTATGGGTAACTTACACATTTGCGAGGGCACCATTAATGGTGAAAGGTACGTACAGATTTTGGAGCAACGTTATCATGAACGCCCCTGCTTATTTCAGCAAGACAATGCCAAGCCACGTGTTACAACAGCGTGGCTTCATAGTAAAAGAGTGCGGGT
The DNA here is from genome assembly GCF_033978785.1 of Entelurus aequoreus. Lineage (NCBI taxonomy): Eukaryota > Metazoa > Chordata > Actinopteri > Syngnathiformes > Syngnathidae > Entelurus > Entelurus aequoreus. Next base: position 7,340,860 of record NC_084733.1, on the reverse strand, counting down.
ACTAGACTGGCCTGCCTGTAGTCCAGACCTGTCTCCCATTGAAAATGTGTGGTGCCTAAAATATGAGAAGGGAGACTGTTGAACAACTTAAGCTGTACATCAAGCAAGAATGGGACATAATTCCACTTCAAAAATGTGTCTCCTCAGTTCCCAAACCTTTACTGAGTGTTGTTGCAAGGAAAGGCCATGCCTTTTTTGCAATGTGTTGCTACCATTAAATTCTAAGTTCATGATTATTTGCAAAAAATAAAGTTTCTCAGTGTGAACATGAAATATCTTGTCTTTGCAGTCCATTCAATTGAATATAAGTTGAAAAGGATTTGTTGTATTCTCTTTTTATTTACCATTTACACAACGTGACAACTTCACTGCTTTTGTAGCTGCTGAACAAACAATTGATCTATCAGAAGACAGACTCCCAGACGTGTTGAATGTGTTGTTTCCAGAACACCCGCATGTGCACCGGTCAACTGTCAGAACCCGACATCTCCGCTGAGATTGCCACCAAGATGGCGCAGTTCCACAAAATGGTTATGCCTTTTAACAAAGAGCCCACGTGGCTCTTCAGCACCATTAATAGGTAAACAAAGGCCCGTCTCTCCCATCTTTCTCGTCACATGTTTATTCTCAGCTTCAATGTGCTCCACCAGGTACATGGACCAGGTGATGGCCTTGACCTTTACACGTGACGCCCATGTGAAGAAGTACAAGAAGCTCATGAAGCTCAACCTGCCAACTGAGCTCAAGAACCTCCGGTGGGTTGACTCCCCTTTTATTCCATCACTTGGAGTTATCTAGTGCAGTGGTCCCCAACCACCGGGCCGCGGACCGATTTAATTTTTTTAATTTTTATTAAATCAACATAAAAAACACTATATATACATTATATATCAATATAGATCAATACAGTCTGCAGGGATACAGTCTGTAAGCACACATGATTGTATTTCTTTATGAAAAAAAAATAAACCCCCCTCCTCAACTACAGGCTTCCCAAATGCTGTAATAAATTAAGCATGATGAGTTGATTTGAAACTGTTTAATGTTGCACTTTTTATATGTAGAAGAAAAGTTGTGTCATTTTATTTAATCTGAGCAACAACTTGAGGCAGTTTAATGTTGATTAACGTGGGCAGAATTATTATAGTGTTCCCAATGTTAAAAGGATAAAGCCATTGTTTACAAATTTTGTAAATAAATAACCAAACAATTTATATTTTGTTGTATTCTTACTGTACCGAAAATGAACCGAACCGTGACCTCTAAACCGAGGCACGTACCGAACCGAAATTTTTGTGTACCGTTACATCCCTAATATATATATATTATATTATACATACATATGTACATATATGTCTGTGTGTATATACACAGTCGTGGTCAAAAGTTTACATACACGTGTAAAGAACATCATGTCATGGCTGTCTTGAGTTTCCAATCATTTCTACAACTTAAATTTTTTTGTGATAGAGTGATTGGAGCACATACTTGTCGGTCACAAAAAAACATTCATGAAGTTTGGTTCTTTTATGAAATTATTATGGATCTACTGAAAATTTGAGGAAATGTGCTGGGTCAAAAGTATACATAACAGCAATGTTAATATTTGCTTACATGTCCCTTGGCAAGTTTCACTGCAATAAGGCACTTTTAGTAGCCATCCACAAGCTTCTGCTTGAATTTTTGACCACTCCTCTTGACAAAATTAGTGCAGTACAGTTGAATGTGTTGCTTTTCTGACATGGACTTGTTTCTTCAGCATTGTCCACACATTTTAAATCAGTACTTTGGGGAGGCCATTCTAAAACCTTCATTCTAGCCTGATTTAGCCATTCCTTTACCACTTTTGACCTGTGTTTATGGGTCATTGTCCTGTTGGAACACCCAACTGCGCCCAAGACCCAACCTCCGGGCTGATGATTTTAGCTTGTCCTGAAGAATTTGGAGGTAATCCTCCTTTTTCATTGTCCCATTTACTCTCTGTAAAGCACCAGTTCCATTGGCAGCAAAACAGGCCCAGAGCATAATACTACCATGCTTGACGATAGACATGGTGTTCCTGGGATTAAAGGCCTACATTTTCTCCTCCAAATATATTGCTGGGTATTGTGGCCAAACAGCTAAATTTGTGTTCATCTGACCACAGAACTTTCCTCCAGAAGGTCTTATCTTTGTCCATGTGATCAGCAGCAAACTTTAGACGAGCCTTAAGGTATGGCTTCCGGAACAAGGGCTTCCTTCTTGCATGGTAGCCTCTCAGTCCATGGCGATGCAAAACACTGACACCTGTGTTCCAGCAGCTTCCAATTCATTGAAGACCTGCTTCTTCGTGGTTCTCGGTTGACTCTTGATCACCCTGACCAATTTTCTCTCAGCAGCAGGTGATAGCTTGCGTTTTCTTCCTGATCGTGGCAGTGACAAAACTGTGCCATGCACTTTATACGAACAATTGTCTGCACAGTTGCTCTTGGGACCTTAAGCTGCTTTGAAATGGCTCCAAGTGACTTTCCTGACTTGTTCAAGTCAGTGATTCGTTTTTTCAGATCTGTGCTGAGTTCCTTTGACTTTCCCATTGTGGCGTTTGTAACCGAGTCTAATGACTGCATCACATGAGCCCTATTTTTAAATGGGCTCAGAGAAGTCAACAATCATAATCACTCACATGAAGTTAAGAGGCCATGAAGCTCATTTGATTGGATTGTAACTTTCCTACATCACCAAAATGGATCATGTATGTTGCTGTATGTATACTTTTGACCCAGCAGATTTGCTCACATTTTCAGTAGACCCATAATAAATTCATAAAAGAACCAAACTTCATGAATGTTTTTTGTGACCAACAAGTATGTGCTCCAATCACTCTATTACAAAAAATAAGGGTTGTAGAAATGATTGGAAACTCAAGACAGCCATGACATTATGTCCTTCACAAGTGTATGTAAACTTTTGACCACGACTGTGTATGTGTGTGTGTGTATATATATATATATATATATATATATATATATATATATATATATATATATATATATATATATATATATATATATATATATATATATATATATATATATATATATATATTAGGGCTGCAACAACTAATCGATTAAATCGATTAAAATCGATTATAAAAATAGTTGCCGATTAATTTAGTCATCGATTCGTTGTATCTATGCTATGCGCATGCGCAGAGGCTTTAAAAAAAAAAAAAAAACATTTTTAATTTTTAATTTTTATTTTTTTTATATAAACCTTTTATTTATAAACTGCAACATGTACAAACAGCTGAGAAACAATAATCAAAATAAGTATGGTGCCAGTATGCTGTTTTTTTTTCAATAAAATACTGGAAAGGATAGAAATGTAGTTTGTCTCTTTTATCCGATTATTAATCGATTAATCGAAGTAATAATCGACAGATTAATCGATTATCAAATTAATCGTTAGTTGCAGCCCTAATATGTGTATATATATATATATATATATATATATATATATATGTGTGTGTGTGTATATATTTATGTGTTAAATAACAATTTTTATTATTTGACTCACATTTTAAATATTGAATGTTTTTTATAAACTGCAATGCAGCATACCGACAAGGAAATATGGCTCTCAGTTTTAAAACACTTTAAAACTACAGCTGCCATTATAAAAAGTAAAATATTCCATCTATTACAGCTAGGGCTGCAACAACTAATCAATTAAATTGATTAAAACGATTATTAAAATAGTTGCCGATTAATTTAGTCATCGATTCGTTGGATCTATGCTATGCGCAGAGGTTTTTTATTTTAATTTTTTTTATTTAAATATAGATAGGACAGAAATGTAGTTTGTCTCTTTTACCCGATTATTAATCGATTAATCGAAGTAATAATCGACAGATTAATCGATTATCAAATGAATCGTTAGTTGCAGCCCTAATTACCGCAGAATCTGAATAGAAGAAAGTGAAAAGTAGATTCAATAATAAAGGTATCGCTGAGGTCTGAGATGATGCAACAAGCACCATTGAAACATTACAATTGTGCAATGGTGTGTAAATATTAATATTTTGGCAGCCATTAGAAAGTGCTCCAAGGACTATTATCTCTGTCACACAGAAAAAATAATTACATAATTTGATTACAATATTTAATAGCTTTTCGAATGTAGCTGGCTCGTTTTGCGCTGTTTGTATTGTGACCTTTGTTCCAATGCCTTCTTGGCTAGATAGTCCACTAAGCCAACAATCCACACGCGCAGCACAGAGCGTCTTTATCAAATGTTATGATGCAAACATGCGGATAAAACTGTTCCAACAAGTGTGTGCCTCAGCCTACTTGCTGATAACGAGTCCACGTCCTTCACTTCTGCTCCAGGCTGGGACTTGCTTCAACTCCAGTGTTTCCCACACATTCATTTATTTGTGGCAGGCCGCCACGAAATAATTATGTCCGCCACAAATTAAATTTTAAAAAAAATATATATATATATATATTTTTTTGTCCTGTCCAGCTTCTCAGGCAAATCATATAGTTGATGTAGATGCCCATATCGGCTGTTCAGATTTACTTTACAAAAGAGAAGTGTAGGATACTTCTCTTGTTGCCTTATTTGTAATTGACCACTACTGTTTTCTGTTTATTTGTTACTGACTGTGGCAGGACACCTCTGCCTCTGTTTCACTTTATGTTGCTGGTAAATAATATGGTTGTAGTAGTAGGCTAAAGTTAAATTATTTAGTATGCACTAATTAAAGGGGCAGAGCTTTAAGAGACATTTTAGCTTTTATATTTTATAAGATATATTTTTTGTAAGAACCACAATTAATAAATATATTTCAGTGAATAACTTATTGTTCAAATCTGTATATAAATATGTACATAAAGTATTGTAATTATATTGTAAAATGGATGGATGGATGGACGTTTAAAACAAAACTGTTATTAATTAGTAAGTATACATTTTTTGAGCCTTTTTAGAGAAAATCATATCATTGTAGTAAATTATGCAAATTACTCGATGATGTCATGGTGACCACGCCCATAGCCACGCCCCCACCGCCACAGGTATCTTGGCAGTTTATGGGAAACACTGAACTCTTCATCTTACACTCTGAAAATGGCCTGAAAAGTAACTTTTGGGTTGAACTGCTTGTAGGGCTGGGCGATATGGCCTTTTATTAATATCTCGATATCTTTAAGCCATGTCACGATACAGGATATATATCTGGATATTTTGCCTTAGCCTTGAATGAACACCTGATGCATATAATCACAGCAGTATGATAATTCTATGTGTCTACATTAAAACATTCTTGTTCATACTGCATTAATATATGCTCATTTTAAACCTTCATGCAGAGAGGGAAACCACAATTAAGTCAATTTACCAATACTGTATTTATTAAACAGTTATTAAGCAGTGGCACAAACATTCATGTAATTTCCAAAACAGAAAGTGCAAGATTGTCAGAGACATTTTAAAACAAGCTATTAGTGCACTTTAGTGCATGATGTCATTAAGATGACATATGAAAACAACACGAAATTAAAGTGCACTTTTTGTACAGAGCGCCACTACAATAGTTTAAAACAAATAAAGTGCACTTTTGTGCATGATGTCACACAAGATATTTCAAAAACTGTCAAATAAAAATGAGCTGCATAATAGGAAATCAAATGGCTTATGTCAGGGGTGTCAAACTCAAATACAGAGTGGGCCAAAATTTAAAACTGAACAAAGCCGCGGGTCAAGGTTGAACAAATTAACCTTTTAATAGGGATCCAAACAAGTTTTGCATTGAATATTGAACAAGCAAGGCTTATATAACTTTATAGTGACATGCAAAATCGAGTTTCAAATAATAATAATAATAATAATTTAAAAATATCAATGGCATATCAAATACAATTTAAATAAAAATTGAATGCCTCTTTTCTATTTGCACTTCTGAGGTAAATATCAAAATAAACTTTTTCCACAGGCTAATAATACATTTGACATTCAAGCCTTGAAGTAGCAAGAGAAAGTGCATAAATAAAACGTTATTTATTGCTCAGTTTGCTACACTGATTTGCTTTAACACTGAATATGGAACAAGCAACGCTTACATAACTTAATAGTGCAAAATCAACTTTCAAAAAACAAACGAAAAGGTGAGGTGGGCGAGGTTTGGTGGTAGCGGGGGGTGTATATTGTAGCGTCCCAGAAGAGTTAGTGCTGCAAGGGGTTCTGGGTATTTGTTCTGTTGTGTTTATGTTGTGTTACGGTGCAGATGTTCTCCCGAAATGTTTTTGTCATTCTTGTTTGGTGTGGGTTCACAGTGTGGCGCATATTTGGAACGGTGTTAAAGTTGTTTATACGGCCACCCTCAGTGTGACTTCACTTATGTGTGTGTTTAAACCGCATATAATGTGTGACTGGGCCGGCACGCTGTTTGTATGGAGAAAAAGCGATTGTGGAGGACGTTAAAGGCAGAGTCTTTAAGGCACGCCCCCAATATTGTTGTCCGGGTGGAAATCGGGAGAAATTCGGGAGAATGGTTGCCCCGGGAGATTTTCGGGAGACGCACTGAAATTGGGAGTCTCTCGGGAGGGTTGGCAAGTATGAGTATTAGTGGTGAATGCGATGTTACAGTGGCACCGCTGCTGTATAATAGCAGCGGGCCAGCTCTAATGTTAATTTGATATTGCCTCAAGGGCCAAATGAAACTACACGCGGGCCAGAGTTTGACACCCATGGTTTATGTCCTTCGCTATGTGGTAGGTTCCTGCAGACGTTATCTCCTGTTGTTGACTAATTTTTTCTTATGGTGTTGATCTGGAAATGGTTGCGTCGGCATTTTGTGGGTATGCCACCGAACAGAGATGTTGACATGCGGAGTTTCAAGCACTCTTCATTCTTTAGCGGGTGACTTTTCAAATGATGCTACAAATTAGCAGTAGGTGCTACTTTTTGTGGCAACGCTTTTGCCGCATACCGTATTTTTTGTACTATGAGTCGCAGTTTTTTTCATAGTTTGGCCGGGGGTGCGACTTATACTCAGGAGCGACTTATGTGTGAAATTATTAACAATATCAATATCAAGTAATATTATTTAGCTCATTCACGTAAGAGACTAGACGTATAAGATTTCATGGGATTTAGCGATTAGGAGTGACAGATTGTTTGGTAAACGTATAGCATGTTCTATATGTTATAGTTATTTGAATGACTCTTACCATAATATGTTACGTTAACATACCAGGCACGTTCTCAGTTGGTTATTTATGCCTCATATAACGTACACTTATTCAGCGTGTTGTTCACTATTCTTTATTTATTTTAAATTGCCTTTCAAATGTCTATTCTTGGTGTTGGCTTTTATCAAATACATTTCCCCCAAAAATGTGACTTATACTCCAGTGCGACTTATATATGTTTTTTTCCTTCTTTATTATGCATTTTCGGCCGGTGCGACTTATACTCCGGAGCGACTTATACTTCGAAAAATACGGTACTTGTTCGACATCTTCCCGCTTGAAGCCAAACCACCGCCAGACGATGGACCCCGTGCTGTTTTTCTTAGGAGTTAATTCTTCCTTTATTTGTTACCAGGTTCGCACCTTCTTTCTCTCGTGTTACCACTCGCGCCACTCCGCTAGCATCACAGCTAATGTTGCCCATGCTGCTACCTCTCTGCTCAGCGAGGGCGTATGACGCAACAGTATGTGACGTATGTAAGAAGGTGCGCTTCTTTTAAGTCTCTGTGAGAAGGAGAGACAACAAAGAGTGAGAAACGCCTGTAGTGTAATGCCCGCAGCTAAAAGCAACGTATACTCGAATATCACGTTATATTGTCATTTTCTATATCGCACAGAGACAAACCCGCGATATATCGAGTATTTCGATATATCGCCCAGCCCTAACTGCTTGTGTATTGTGAGCATAAAGATCTCGTAAGTGAATACATCAAAGTGTTTGCTGTTGTTCTTCACAGTGCATTACTGGCAGCGACTCCGTCACCCGTGGTCTTCTGCCACAACGATGTTCAAGAAGGTAAAGTAATGACTTCCTGTCACATGACTCTGTACTCATTAGTGTCCAGGATGGATATTTATGTGTACTGTTGTGTCTCCTGAGGTAATATTCTGATCCTGCACCAAGGGGAGCGAAGTTCAACAGATAGACTGATGCTGATTGACTTTGAGTACAGCAGCTACAACTACAGGTGATGTCCCAGCGCTGTCATCAACTCACCCTTTGAAATCCTCTCGGGATGGGATCATGTTTTGTTTTAGTTTAAAGGCCTACTGAAATGACATTTTTTTATTCAAACGGGGATAGCAGATCTATTCTATGTGTCATACTTGATCATTTCGCGATATTGCCATGTTTTTGCTGAAAGGATTTAGTATAAAACAACGACGATAAAGATCGCAACTTTTGGTATCTGATAAAAAAAAAAAGGCTTGCCCCTACCGGAAGTAGCGTGACGTAGTCAATTGAACATATCCGCAAAGTTCCCTATTGTTTACAATGATGGCCGCCAGAAGTGAGAGAGATTCGGACCGAGAAAGCGACGATTTCCCCATTAATTTGAGCGAGGATGAAAGATTTGTGGATGAGGAAAATGCAAGTGAAGGACTAGTGGGGAGTGGAAGCGATTCAGATAGGGAAGATGCTGTGAGAGCCGGGGGTGACCTGATATTCAGCTGGGAATGACTACAACAGTAAATAAACACAAGACATATATATACTCTATTAGCCACAACAAAACCAGGCTTATATTTAATATGCCACAAATTAATCCCGCATAACAAACACCTAGGTGTTTGTTATGCTAGCTCCTAGCTACTAGCTCGAGCTAGTTATAGCTCGAGCGGGTTATATGGACGGGATCCCGTATACATAACCCGCCAATACAATTCAAATACCTGCACAACACACACACTCACTCAGCCCAAAGGACCGTTCACCTAACCCAGGGTTCATAAAGCTTATATATTTAACCAAAGTAACGTACGTGACACGCACGTACGGGCAAGCGATCAAACGTTTGGAAGCGCGCGGGTGGGACCTGATATTCAGCTGGGAATGACTACAACAGTAAATAAACACAAGACATATATATACTCTATTAGCCACAACACAACCAGGCTTATATTTAATATGCCACAAATTAATCCCGCATAACAAACACCTAGGTGTTTGTTATGCTAGCTCCTAGCTACTAGCTCGAGCTAGTTATAGCAAGCGATCAAATGTTTGGAAGCGCAGCTACGTACTCACGGTATCACGTCTGTGTATCCAAATCAAAGTCCTCCTGGTTAGAGTCTCTGTTGTCCAAATTCTTCGATCTTGACTGCATCTTTCGGGAATGTAAACAAACACCGGCTGTGTTGTGTTGCTGACTTCCCTCGCAAAATATCCGCTTTGCACCGACAACTTTCTTCTTTGCTTGCTCAGCTTCTTTCTCCATAATGCAATGAACAAATTGCAACAGATTCACCCACACAGATGTCCAGAATACTGTGGAATAATGACATGAAAGCAGAGCTATTTCGTATTGGCTTCAATGGGGAAGCCATACCTCTGTTAAACTGGCTACGTCACGCGCATACGTCATCATACCGAGACGTTTTCAAGCGGAAGTGTGGCGGGAAATTTAAAATTGCACTTTATAAGTTAACCCGGCCGTATTGGCATGTGTTGCAATGTTAAGATTTCATCATTGTTATATAAACTATCAGACTGCGTGGTCGGTAGTAGTGGGTTTCAGTAGGCCTTTAAGACTCCATTAGTTCTGTGTCAGCACCCCTGGGTTTGTGTTTCTTGGTTGCCATAGGTGCTGATTATTTCCACCTGCCTCTGACTAGTGTTCGGGACGCTCACCTGCTCCCAGGCACTAATCAGAGAGCTATTTATTCCTGCTTTTCTGTTTATTCTTGTATTCCTGACTGATTTTTGGAATATAAATCGTCATCCTACCTGCACGCTGCCTCTTGGGGAAACGATCCGCACATTACCATGCGACCACAGCGTAACAGAAAAGCCTGTTGATAGCATGGGAAGCTATGGCGAAGCTTAGCACAGGAACAAGAGTCAAAAAGGTATTCAAACTAGAGATGTCCGATAATATCGGCCTGCTTTAAAATCTAATATCGGAAATTATCGGTATCAGTTTCAAAAATTAAAATTAATGACTTTTTAAAACGCCGCAGTACGGAGCGGTACACGGACGTAGGGAGCAGTACAGAGCAGGTGCGTCTCCCAGTCAGCAGCCCCTCCACTCCCCCCTCCCCCACACACGACACAGGAGTCGACGACTGCAGCATGAGAGGTTTACTGGCGACGCTTGATGACCTCATCAAACCGCCGCGAGCGCAGCATAACAACAACAAGAGTGTGTTGTTGCCGGTGCTGTAGCCGTGGCTAACAAGCGAGCTCGCTCGGTGACTTGACTAACGACACCATGCCTATGGTTTGGGATTATTTTAAAGTGTCTCTGACGGATAAAAAACTGATAATGACTGCAAAAAGTTGGTTATGCGAGGAGGAACCAAGACGTCTTCCTTTTAATACGAGCAACTAGATCTCCCACCTCTTCAAGAATCATAAGGCGATACACGATGAATACAAGCGGAAGATGGATGTGAGCCCAGTTTATAAATCCCTGTTATACAGTATGCCAGGCAGTATTGCACTAAATGAGGACTATGTTATTGTTTACTTTATTACTCTAGTATACTCTGGACTGAAGCTGTGTGCCTTCCTTGTTTTTGTAGCTGAAAATAATGCACTTTGTGAAAGTCAAAGTATAGTATTTCCCATAGTTGTAGTGGGTATCAGGATTATCTCAGGGAGAGCATGTCCCATATTCCAAGCTGCTGTTTTGAGGCATGTTAAAAAAAAATAATGCACTTTGTGACTTCCATAATAAATATGGCAGTGCCATGTTGGCATTTTTTCCATAACCTGAGTTGAAGTTGTTTTCTTATTTTGAAAAAACCTTGTTACATTGTTTAATGCATTCAGCGGGGCATCACAACAAAATTAGGCATAATAATGTGTTAATTCCACGACTGTATATATCGGTATCGGTTGATATCGAAATCGGTAATTAAGAGTTGGACAATATCGGCAAAAAAGCCATAATCGGACATCTCTAATTCAAACGTTGCTGCATGAAGCAAACAAAACGACAAGCAGGAATAAATAGCTCTCTGATTAGTGCTCGGGAGCAGGTGAGCGGTAGGTGGAAATAATCAGCACCTATGGCGACCAAGAAACACAAACCCAGGGGTGCTGAAACAGAACTAAGGGAGTCTTAAACTAAAACAAAACATGATCATCACACCTGTATTATTTTAGCTGAGTTGAGATTTTTTTTTGTGGGTTTATTTTAGGGGCTTTGATTTCGGAAACCATTTCTGCATGTTCGGAATAAATAGCTCTCTGATTAGTGCTCGGGAGCAGGTGAGCGGCAGGTAAAAATAATCAGCACCTATGGCGACCAAGAAACACAAACCCAGGGGTGCTGAAACAGAACTAAGGGAGTCTTGAACTAAAACAAAACATGATCATCACACCTGTTTTATTTTAGCTGAGTTGAGATTTTTTTTTGTGGGTTTATTTTAGGGGCTTTGATTTCGGAAACCATTTCTGCGAGTGGATGTATGACTACACGTACAGCAAGTGGCCCTTCTACAAGGCCACACCAGATGATTACCCCAGCAGAGAGCAACAGGTCAGTCATTTCAACAAAGGGCCTTGACGGAAGCAAAATGAAAATAACTTCACTTCCTCGGTGAAGAATCACGTGTGAGTTTGACTCTTAAAGGGGAGCTGCACTTTTTTGTCATTTTGCCAATCATTCACAATCCTTATGCGAGCCCAGAACACATGTCTTTCTCTAAATAGTGAACAACTGCTAGCAAGAGGCAGCTAACAATGCAGGTAATAGGGAGCAGGGTTGTCCCGATACCAATATTTTGGTACCGGTACCAAAATGTATTTCTATACTTTTCGGTACTTTTCTAAATAAAGGGGACCACAAAAAATTTCATTATTGTCTCTATTTGAACAAAAAAACGTTAGAGCACATGAAACATAAGTTTATTGTTGTAATTTAGTTAATAAAATAGTGAACATACTAGACAACTTGTCTTTTAGTAGTAAGTAAACAAACAAAGACTCCTAATTAGTCTGCTGACGTATGCAGTAACATATTGTGTCATTTATCTACCTATTATTTTGTACACATTATAAGGGACAAACTGTAAAAAATTATCTACTTGTTCAAAAAAATGTGAAATAACTGAAAGCATGTTTTATATTGTAGTTTCTTCAAAATAGCCACCCTTTGCTCTGATTACTGTTTTGCACACTCTTGGCATTCTCTTGATGAGCTTCAAGAGGTAGATAGATAGATAGTACTTTATTGATTCCTTCAGGAGAGTTCCCTCAGGAAATAGTCACCTGAAAGTGTTTTCACTTCACAGGTGTCATAGTTTTGATGCCTTCAGTGACAATCTACAATGTAAATAGTCATTAAAATAAAGAAAACACATTGAAATGAGAAGGTGTGTCCAAACTTTTGGCCTGTACTGTGTGTGTGCGTGTGTGCGTGTGTGTGTGTGTGTGCGCGCGTGCGAGGGATTTTTAATCACTGCTATGTTGAAATTGTAACTAATATTGATACTGTTGTTGATAATATTCATTTTTGTTTCACTACTTTTGGTTTGTTCTGTGTCGTGTTTGTGTCTCCTCTCAATTACTCTGTTTATTGCAGTTCTGAGTGTTGCTGGGTCGGGTTTGATTTTGGAATTGGATTGCATTGTTATGGTATTGCTGTGTATTGTTTTGTTGGATTGATTAATTAAAAAAATAAAAAATAAAAATGTTTTAATAAATAATAAAAATAAAAATAAAATCGATTTTTTAAAAATGAGAATCAATTCTGAATCGCACAACGTGAGAATCGCGATTCGAATCGATTTTTCCCCACACCCCTAATATATATATATATATATATATATATATATATATATATATATATATATATATATATATATGTATGTATGTATGTATGTATGTATGTATGTATGTATGTATACAAATGTGTGCTTGGGTCCCATTTTTAGGAACACTAATACAAAACCTCACAAAGTCTGACTGAAAGCTAAAAACGTTATGACAGACCGCCTTAACAAACGGAATGGAATGTTACTTTTTTTTTAATGAGACACCCAGACTGTACATGAAAATAAAGAATGTTACAATGTTAACTATGAAGGATAAAACACGGAATATTGACAACATATGAACGTCACAACCCTCTCCATCCACATATTTTACAATCAAGCTAAACACAACAAAAATGCAACAAACAGTGAAATATAAACGTGAAGGGTCAAAAATAAACCCACCTACAATCCGATACATCTGATATATCACTAAGCTTTAGAACTTTGTTGTCTCCTTCCACGTCTGTCCCTGACACCCACATTTCAGGCTCTGGAAACACTCTGTGGAAACACTCCCCATCCACACTGCTTGGTGCCTCGTCTGAGCTGCTGTGACTTAGAAGACCATAGTAACTAATTAGATTATCATAGTGACTAATAAGATGACCATAGTAACTAATTAGATGACCATAGTAACTAATTAAATGACCTTGGAACTAATTAGATGACCATAGTAACTAGTATATCATGCAGATTCCAAGCATTGAAAGACTTAGTATAGTTGAAGACTTACGGTCATTAGAAAACATGACTGCACATCATAATGGCAGCTACACTTTCCATCTTAAACATCTAAAAATATTATTTGGGAATGTCCGGCGGGCCAGATTAAAACCCTTAACGGGCCTTAATGTGGCCAGGTCTGCTTTAGTAAATAGGTTGTTTACAGAAAGATGGATGAGGGCTACACTCAGGAGAAAAAACATGAATGAATTCATAGATATGATGTTTGTATGAATATTTGAGTCTTTTTCATGAGAGATTGTATTGGTGTTGTGTTGCGAACGTTGCTTATACCTTTTTTTTTTACATGATGAGTTGAACAACCTTTATCAAATGGTCTTTTTTCTAACAGCACCTACTCGTGGCAATTCTGGCAAGCTCTAAAAGCGTTTGTCAATCGATTGTATTTTGTTAGTTGGAATGAAAGAAGCTATACCCTTTTCATGAAAATACACATTTTGTATTTAATTGTTATTTTGCAGCTGATATTCATCAGAAGTTACTTGGGGGAGCTGAGAAGAGTAGGAGGAAGTGGTGACGACAGCGTGGACCAAAGGCAGATCGAGGACATGATCATTGAAGCAAACAGGTACCAGGTGCTGTCACATCAGCATCTTAGACTTCCACTGACGCATGTTGGCCTCACCTTTGTGCAGGTATGCTCTGGCATCACACTTCCTGTGGGGCCTGTGGTCCATCATCCAAGCAAAGCTCTCCAAGATTGAGTTTGGCTACATGGTAAGCATGGTGGTGTTGTTTTGACAGACAGGTCTTGACAGTCAGTCCCTATCATTATTTACCAGGACTACGCCCAGGTCCGCTTTGACGCCTACTTCAAGCAGAAGAAGCTCTTCTCCTAAACATCTCCTCGCACTCCCTTTTTTCATCCTTGTCCTTCATCAAACTTTCCCATATTTCAATATTAATGACAACGATGTTGGCGTCCAGGTGAAGCAGGGCTGAAAAAGAAAAAGGTACCCCCGATGTTTCTGTGCTTTACTTCTGTGGACCACTTTCTGTCATGAGCGTTTTTTGGGAGTTTCGCATGCTAACTCACTTCCTTTCACGGTTATTCCGTCCAAAATGTGCGGGCAGCTGCACCTTCCAGATGAAGATAAGAACTCGAATTGCACTCAAATCAAAAGCCTTCCACTATTTAGTGGCTAGGCTGTTTTGTATGAAGGACTTTTAGGGCCACACTGGGTAATATTTCATAAACTGCAGGAATAGGAATTCAATTTTTATGAGAATTAAATAGTATTGCCAAAAATGTGTAACTTTAAATTACATAACTATTCAAAAATATATTTGGAATTTTACATAAAAAATTGTGATAACAGTTCCTAATTTTATGACTTAATAAAAAAAAAAGAAGTATTTCTGTAATATAATGATCATAATCATACAGCTATGTTAAATGTGATCTTGCTACCTAAATTCATATAGGAAGTGCTTTTTTTTTTTTTTTTTTAATGGACTGTTTACCTTGTTGAAATAATGACTTTTTTCTTATACAATTTGGAATTTATTTATTTATTTAAATATTGTAAATTATTCAAGGTAGTTTTTTTTTTTCAACGAACAGATTTTGATTGGAAACATGCATCTGCCAGAAGGTGATATTAAAAATAATAATATATTTCCCAGCATTGATTTAAATTTGAACAAAAACTTGAAGTCAAAATTTGCTTGGTATGAATATTTTCATGCTTGACCGTACACAAAAAAAAAAAAAAAAAAAAAAATATATATATATATATATATATATATATATATATATATATATATATATATATATATATATATATATATGTATATATATGTATATGTATATATGTATATATATATATATGTATATATATATATATATATATATATATATGTATATATGTATATATATATATATGTATATATATATATATGTATATATGTATATATATATATATGTATATATATATATATGTATATATGTATATATATATATATGTATATATATATATATGTATATATGTATATATATATGTATATATATATATATATATGTATATATGTATATATATATGTATATATATATATGTATATATATATATGTATATATATATATATATATGTATATATATATATGTATATATATATATATATATATATATATATATATATATATATATTCTGAGCACTCACAGACAAGCAATTGCTAACGATTATTTATATATATATATATATATATATATATATATATATATACTGTTTATTGCTGTTCTTCTCAATATGGCAGCGTTATTCTCATAACAGTAGGTCTTGTTTTTCTTGTAATTGAGTCCTTAATTCCCTTATTGTGTGGCCAAAGTCTACTTTGACATTTCTAAACGACACTTTACGTGAGATTAGAGTAACATAACTGCAGAAATGTTGAGCGTGAGTATAGAACGTCATGCTGCTTAGTGAGCCTTGTGTTGATTTATTGATTGAGACTTTTATTAGTAGATTGCACAGTACATTACATATTCCGTACAGTTGACCACTAAATGGTAACACCCGAATAAGTTTTTCAACTTGTTTAAATTGATGGTTAAACTCATGTTGCAATGTAAGTTATCCACTTGACAATGTCATCACATTTTTAACACTATTTTGTTTGTTGAGCTTTCTATGATTTGTCTTCCGTCTTTCTATTTATTTAATTTGTATTTTTTGGGACAACAGAAACCGCACTATCCGCACACAAAGGACATATAAAATGTAATCGTGGCTGTTTTGCTTTCACAATAAAAGGTGTATTGAAAGTCTGGTACAGCATATCTGTCACGTAATTGAGTGCTTAATTGTGTTGAATGTTTTTTTTTATATATTTCTTGACCCATTACATGTGAGGTCAAGTTTCATGCGAGCCCGTCCCACCTCGTAAGTCCAAAAATAGGCCCGGCTCAGCTTCAACCAACTGGAGCTTTCTTTTTTTCCATAACAAACAAGAAGTCGGCTTCGGTGCACTATTGGACAACATGACGTTTCTTTGAGCCTTCGGTCTCTCTTCGCAGCTGTGAAGATGAGGACATTTTTTTTCCATTTGGTCTTTTTTGGCAGTTTCTGAAGGCGTGGGGCGTTAAATGTAGCATCTGCAGCTACGCACGGGCTACAGTTCTAACAATTTCATGGGCTGCCATTGCATTCAAACACCATCTGAAATGAATCTTTTAAGGAAGTGTTTGGGGAAACTGTTGGAGTGGATCAGCACGTGGATGAAATGTGGTCTGATGAGACTTTGCAGGGTTTTTGCAACAGCCAGTGCTTTGCCAAGGAGAGCATCTTGCCAATCCACACCTGAGGAGTGGACAAGCAGCATGGCGCTTCGCACGTATGATGCAGGCGGTCAAAGCATGGTCACAGTCCAGACCAGCACACACAACTTCTATGTGAGTACCGCCAGATCCTGCAAAATGTACCAAGAAAGCGTGTTTGATTCATTGAAATGTCAACGTCAGGTGGACCTCGGAGGGCTTTCTGACTGTAGCCAGTATTTTCGAGCGCTGTCCCAGTCTGGAATGAAGGAGACGGAGGATGGCCTTGTCTGCTTGGACCACGTGTCTTCATCTGCCTTTTATGGTCTCCTGGAGTTTTACTTCCGCCACACCTTTAGGACCCCGCCGGAGGAGGAGTTAGGCCCACACATACAGGTAGCATGCAGGTTCATTTCATAGGAAATAATGCACTTTAACTAGCTACTTTAATTACATTGTGTAAATGGTAAATAAAAAGAGAATACAATGATTTGCAAATCCTTATAAACTTATATTCAATTGAATAGACTGCAAAGACAAGATATTTCATGTTCACACTGAGAAGCTTCATTTTTTGCAAATAATCATGGACTTAGAATTTAATGGCAGCAACACATTGCAAAAAAGTAGTCAGAGGGGCATTTTTACCACTGTGTTATACATTATATATACATATATATATGTGTGTATATATATGTAATGTGTGTATATATATGTGTGTGTGTATATATGTGTACCGTAATTTCCGGACTATAAGCCGCACCAGCTAAATTTAGAGGAAAATACAGATTGCTCCATATATAAACCGCACCCGACTATAAGCCGCAGGGTTTTGATGTGTAATTACCGTAGTATATAGGGGTTCCTGCTACCACGGAGGGGATTGTCGGGACAGAGAAGACTGTTTGGGAACGCAAAGCGTCCCATTTATTAACAATACATTTTTCAATCATTAAATCAAACTTTCACATCTTTGACATGGCGAACAGCATTCGTGCAGAGTACAAATAATACAACGGTGCAAAGTAATACAAAGTGCTCACCTGTACGTTCTTCTCTTCGTCGGTGTCGGAGAAGAACAGGCCGTAAATAAGCCGCACCGTTGTATAAGCCGCAGGGACCAGAATGAGGGGGAAAAGTAGCGGCCTATAGTCCGGAAATTACGGTATATATATACATATGTATACGTATATATGTACATATATACATATGTATACGTATATATGTACATATATACATATGTATACGTATATATGTACCGTAATTTCCGGACTATAAGCCGCTACTTTTTCCCCTCGTTCTGGTCCCTGCGGCTTATACAAGGGTGCGGCTTATTCACGGCCTGTTCTTCTCCGACACTGACGAAGAGGATTTCGGTGGTTTTAGTACGCAGGAGGAAGACGATGACACAATGATTAAAGACTGACTTTTCATATACCGGTAGGCTGGTTATTTTGATAACGTACAGGCGAGCACTTTGTATTACTTTGCACCGTTGTATTATTTGTACTCTGCACGAATGCTGTTCGCCATGTCAAAGATGTGAAAGTTTGATTGAATGATTGAAAGATTTATTGTTAATAAATGGGACGCTTTGCGTTCCCAAACAGTCATCTCTGTCCCGACAATCCCCTCCGTGGTAGCAGGAACCCCTATATACTACGCTAATTACACATCAAAACCCTGCGGCTTATAGTCGGGTGCGGCTTATATATGGAGCAATCTGTATTTTCCCCTAAATTTAGCTGGTGCGCCTTATAGTCAGGTGCGGCTTATAGTCCGGAAATTACGGTACATATATACATATGTATACATGTGTATATATATATATACCATATATGTGTATGTGTATATATATATATATACAGTGGGGCAAAAAAGTATTTAGTCAGCCACCCATTGACAATCAATGGGTGGCTGACTAAATATTTTTTTGCCCCACTGTATATGTATGTGTATATATATATATATATATACCGTATATGTATATATATATACCATATATATATATGTGTATATATATATATATATATATATATATATATATATTTATGTATATATATAATATATTGTACATATTATATTATTATTATTGTCTATTGTGAGCGAACTGTGGTGCTGAATTTCCCCCAGGGATCAATAAAGTACTTTCTATCTTATATGTATGTATGTATGTATGTATGTATGTTTGTATGTATATATGTATATATATATACGGCGGGACGGCGTGGCGAAGTTGGTAGAGTGGCCGTGCCAGCAATCGGAGGGTTGCTGGTTACTGGGGTTCAATCCCCACCTTCTACCATCCTAGTCACGTCCGTTGTGTCCTTGGGCAAGACACTTCACCCTTGCTCCTGATGGCTGCTGGTTAGCGCCTTGCATGGCAGCTCCCGCCATCAGTGTGTGAATGTGTGTGTGAATGGATGAATGTGGAAATACTGTCAAAGCGCTTTGAGTACCTTGAAGGTAGAAAAGCGCTATACAAGTATAACCCATTTATCATTTATTTATTTATCATATATATATATGTATGTATGTATGTATGTATATATATGTATATATATAAATGTATGTATGTATATGTATCAGAGGTGGGACCAAGTCATTGCTTTGCAAGTCACAAGTAAGTCTCAAGTCTTTGCCCTCAAGTCTCGAGTCAAGTCCCGAGTCAAGACAGGCAAGTCCCGAGTCAAGTCCAAAGTCAAGACTGGAAAGTCTCAAGTCAAGTCACAAGTCCTGCATTTTGAGTTTCGAGTCCTTTCAAGTCCTTTTGACCACAGACTAATATTTTTACACAGATTGTGTATGCTTTTAAACCGCTGTATTTATTAATTAAAACAAGTGCATTTGAAATAGCAGGAAAGAAAATAGTACTGACATTGCAATTCATAATAGCACTATTAACCAGTAATTTTAATAGTTTAAACAATTTTAAACATTTAACTCATTCCTTTACAGAATAAACACATTTGCAAAAACAAGTGCAACTGTACTTATTTGTACAAAAGTGTTAACATTGTATTTCCATGGCATATTGCATTGTAACTAGTTCCACAGCAGTTTCTATTCTGTTCTTACCTTATCTCATTGATCTCATCTCATACTGTATGTGTGTTGATGTGTGCGTACACATGAAAAACATAACAAATACATGAACATAACAATGAACAGAGTTGTACTTTTTAGATGTCAGGGCCCTATGCAATATGTACACATATTCTTAATATAGTATATATTTTAACTGACCTTTATTTGACTATGTTTGTCTTTTTGTAGGTGGCTAAAATACGCGGTGCTGCTGACCGCCGTCTAACGTTATGTTACTGTGTGTGATACATTGACTAACGTAACGTTACCTGTAGGTACCTCATGCAACCCTGCTTAAAAAATCACTTGACAAAAAGTATGAATAAGGTAGCAAACTGCAGTGGACGCAACATATTGCTGTGTTTGAAATGACGTTATAACCATAAACATCTTATAAGTAGACGCAATATTGGTTGCTGTGACGCGAGCAATTTGCATCTTGAAGTGGTGATGAGGAGCCGGCGAGCAGCCTAAACTGACAGTTGACAGGTAGAAAACAAAGATGGTGTTCAGCGTTTTCCTGCTCAAATGAGCGGACTGTTGAAAATAGGAATCGGGGGATTACTTTTCACAAGTAAGATTTAACATTAATGTACTATTGGTTGTATTTTATGAAAATAACATTACCACAGAGTTGAGAAGGAGCAAAGATCTTCAATATTTGTATGTGAAAATCACAAATAAATCTTCTGGGGGAGGATGACGCCCCTACAGGGGTTTGGTTTACAAACTTTCAGCCCCACCTAAAACAAAATTCACCAGCCGCCATTGATTATAATGCATTAAAATATAAGACAATACTTTCTTAACAGTATAATTGTAACCAGGAATAAGTCTTCAAGTAACAATATTCAAATACTAACTTTGTTGGGTAAAACAGAATTTGGTTTTATTCTGAATCCAGTGAAACAGATTGGTGGTTTTAGCTGATATAAAGACTTTCAGGTGTTTATATATGTTTAAGTATTTGGCAGACGCTTTTATCCAAAGCGACATACATAAAAAATACATATATAACAATCACTGTAAACATTATCATTTAAGGGAAGAATGTAATACAACATATCAATACAAAGCTTCAAGACAGAATAAACTCTCTGCTGCTGCAGCAACAGAGATACGGTCTATAAGATATATAGATATCTAATGTATTCATACATTGTTTATGTAGCATGTATATATAACGTCATCATATTGTTTCTTCAATTTAAAAATAGCTGACCGTTTTTTCCCCTTCTCTGGGATTATATTCCCAGTTTTGATCTCGGACGTCTGGTCACTTATAGCATATAAGAATATTCTATTACTGTTAAGCAAACTATGAATAATAAAACATGTGTCCTTTATCATAGCTACACGTATGACAAAAAAGCGCGTGAAAATGAGTGGTAATCAGTGAGGTAAAATGAATTAAATGCGTTGACAGTTCATTGCTCCTGCCAAATGAATTGCACTGAATGGAGCGGATCACCACTCCAAGATGGCGGCCCCGCGTCTCGTCTGCGCCAGTAGGCAGTAGCGCTCGATGCTGTGTACCCTTATAAGATGTCTATGGTTATGACGTTAGCAGTGAGTTTACAGCCTCACTGATTTAACTACACAGCAAATAAAAGTCATGTTACTTAGCCAATAAACGTTAGCTTACATTCAAAACTTACCCTTCTTTGTGCAACTTCAAATGTCGAACGAAGTTGGAAGGTGTTGCGTCTCCGTCTGTAATATTCCAACTGCGTGATTTGCATACGGCAATTCGTTGACCAAGTCGTAGTTTTTATACCCGAACGAAACCAACTTTGGTATAAATCTTTCTCACTGGCGCGTTGTTTGACAACTCTTGTTCATTGGTTGTCCTGCAATTTGATTGGATGAATGCTGTGTGATGAAAACAATGTAGATCTAATTTGATTGGCTGTTGTACTGAGAGCACACACGCTGACACGCAGCACACACGCTGATAGACAGACACGTACAAAATGAAAGATACGGAGCGCTCCCAAATAACTTTTTAAGCTTTAGGTTTTGGGGAAAGTAGCAAGTCATGTCAAGTCAAAAGGCTCAAGTCCAAGTGAAGTCACAAGTCATTGATGTTAAAGTCTAAGTCGAGTTGCAAGTCTCTTTACATTTTGTCAAGTCGAGTCTAAAGTCATCAAATTCATGACTCGAGTCTGACTCGAGTCCAAGTCATGTGACTCGAGTCCACACCTCTGATATGTATATATATAAATGTATGTATATATATATATGTATGTATGTATATATATATATATATATGTGTGTGTATATATGTGTGTATATATATATATATATGTATGTATGTATATATATATATATATGTGTGTGTATATATGTATGTATATATATATATGTGTGTGTATATATGTATATATATGTGTATATATATATATATATATGTGTATATATATATATATGTTTATATATATGTATATGACCAATTTTTTTTAGCCCAATGCGGCCCCCTGGTCAAAAAGTTTTGGGACCCCTGAATTAGAGGGAACATTGGTGATAACGTTGGAAAAGAGAGAAAACAGTTGCAATTTGTAATTTATTTATGTCATAACATTACTCTAATTCATAATATTATGAGATTTAATTTCTGCAAGTAAAAATATCCTTAACGTGGTGAGAATAAATCCACGATAAACCAAAAACAAAAGTTTTTGCAAATGATACAAATGAATGATATTATTATTACTGAATAATCAACGTATTCTTAACACTTAATTGCTTTCAATTGTGGTAACATTTTTTAGAAAAAATTAAAGTAAAGGTGTTGATAATAATTCTGTATATCAAATAGAGTTGCAAAGTGCTTTGTTTGCACTCTACTGACACCTGCAGGACTTAAATGGAACATCAGTGTGATGCTCTAACCCTGCAGGCCAGCAGCTATCTCCTGGCGGAGACCTTCCTCGCCAAGTGCCTGTCTGTCCTGGCGGACGTCCTCAGGCCAGAGAACTGTCTGTCCTACCTCGGTCTGGCCCAGGAGATTTGCTGCGTGGAGCTGAGGTCCACCGTCTTGGCCTACCTGAGCAGGAACCTGCTGGAGCTGCCTCACGTGATCAGGTGTCACCGTGTCTCACTACTCAGACATGCTCTGTGAATAGGATAGGATAGGTCTTTATCGAAACTATGTTTTCAGCACAAACCCGTTCAAGATTAGACAAACAAACCGTGTACAGGGTTACAGAACAGGAACGCTGATGGGTCGCCACGGGGCGCCCCGTAAAAGGTGGGGAAAAAGGTAAAACGCTGGGGAAGAAGATGAGTAAAAAAATACAATCTAGACCAGGGGTCACCAACCTTTTTGAAGCCAAGAGCTACTTCTTAGGTACTGATTAATGCGAAGAGCTACCAGTTTGATACACACTTAAATAAATTGCCAGAAATAGCCAATTTGCTCAATTTACCTTTAACTCTGTTATTATTAATAATTAATGATATTTTTCTTTGTGGAAAAAATTGTCTTTCTGAAAGTTATAAGAAGCAAAGTAAAAAAATTAATTAATTTATTTAAACAAGTGAAGACCAAGTCTTTAAAATATTTTCTTGGATTTTCAAATTCTATTTGAGTTTTGTCTTTCTTAGAATTAAAATTGTCGAGCAAAGCGAGACCAGCTTGCTAGTAAATAAATAACATTTAAAAAATAGAGGCAGCTCACTGGTAAGTGCTGCTATTTGAGCTATTTTTAGAACAGGCCAGCGGGCGACTCATCTGGTCCTTACGGGCGACCTGGTGCCCGCGGGCACCGCGTTGGTGACCCCTGATCTAGACTGGGCTCCTAAGGGGGCCTAGTCTGGAGTGGGAAAAAATCTCCATGCCATGCACACATAAACATGTTACATTTAATCACGACAACTCGCAACAGAGGGGCGGGGGGAGTTGGGGCCCTGGAGGTCGACTGCTGCTATGAAGCGCTGCCAGCCGTCCATCACCCCGAAAGAGAATCAAGCAGTGGTGAAGGCGTGGGTTGGGGGAGAGAGGGTGTATATGCCCATTGCCTTGGGTGTGTTGATGTAGTGTCCATAGCCCTGGGGCCGTTCTGCATGCAAGCAAAAGTTCGACTCCAGGTGTCGTTGAGGAAGGAGGGAAGTCAAAAGCCTCCATCATTGAGGTATCCTCGGGGATGTTTTTAGAACAGCCTGCTCCTGTTGTTGCAGCGTCAAGGCCATTCGAGGTAGTCAAATCGTAGATTAGGATTTTTGGTTTTCCGCGAGCAGACATTACAATGGCTTGTCTGTTCTATTCGTCCATGCTGGCCCTCATATCAATTTTTTCCCTTTCAACCAGCTTTTCCATGATGTGATCCATCTTGCGATTCAGTTCAGAAATCGCCCCAGTCTGTGATCCCACAGCCCAAACCTTCCATTGCGACGAACAGCCTTTGGGCTCCTTGAGTGGCTGCCATCGTCTTACGAATTTGTCGATACACCAAAGCAATGCCCAGCCCAATCAGCAGGTGCCCCGCGATCACGGTTCCAAATAGATGTCTTCCACGTCCTCGATGGAAAGGACTGAGAGGCACATGATTTTCCATTTATCCCAGGAATCTCTCACATACCCCACAGCAATGGTTCAATCAGGGCAGCCAGGCTCCCCAGAACCTCTTTTCCTCGTCGAAAAGATTTTGTCAATTGAGTCGAGAGTCCAGCTGATCATTTCCATGTCTGATGTTTACATTTGGAGGACAGCGCAAAGATGATAACGCTGACGTGTGCTTCCTCAGGCGTCTGACCGACCAGGAGAGGGAGGAGCTCATCCTGCTGAGGATGCAAGGGAAGCCACACCTCTGCAGCCTTAGGAAGGAGAACCTGACCACTTGGAGAGACCCGGCCACAGAGCGTGCTCGCCATGTGTTTGCCCAGCACGGTGGAGGATGGCGTCCCATCACGGAGTTCCCCTTCACAGCTGACAAGTGGAGCTTCAGTGCAGTGGTGATGTACAACTACTTGTACATCATAGGAGGCTACAGGACCCTCGCAGGGAGGAGCTGGCACTTCAAGATGGCCTCCTTTAGGTATAACCCTCTGACTCAGGAATGGGCCGCCATTGCTCCGCTCATCAAGGTAAGGCAATCCCACACACGCAAATATGCCCAAACTTTGACTAGATACAAAACATGAGAATGTCATGGAAAAGTGTATTTATTTCCATAATTCCAATTAAAAGTGTTAGAATAATCGTTTCTAAATTATCACAAAAACTTTGTGTTACATTGAGGGTCTGGTGAGAAGACAAAAGCTGTCTTTGAAACCTACCAAGAGTAAGGCTCGTATAACTCCACTGTGTAGGGGGGAAGCAAGATGAAGGTGTTCCTGTGTTCTTTCATGTATGGTAATCAACAGAAAGATATTGTTCTAACTGGGGATATCGATATTATCGGCCGATAAATGTGTTAAAATGTAATATCGGAAATTATCGGTATCGGTTTTTTTATTATCTGTATCGTTTTTTTTGTTTTGTTTTTTTTATTTTGTTTTTTTTATTAAATCAACATAAAAAACACAAGATACACTTACAATTAGTGCACCAACCCAAAAAACCTCCCTCCCCCCATTTCTTTCTGTTATCAATATTCTGGTTCCTACATTATATATCAATATATATCAATACAGTCTGCAAGGGATACAGTCTGTAAGCACACATGATTGTGCGTGCTGCTGGTCCACTAATAGTACTAACCTTTAACAGTTAATTTTACTCATTTTCATTAATTACTAGTTTCTATGTAACTGTTTTTATATTGTTTTACTTTCTTTTTTATTCAAGAAAATGTTTTTAATTTAGTTATCTTATTTTATTTATTTTTTTCAAAAGTACCTTATCTTCACCATACATGGTTGTCCAAATTAGGCATAATAATGTGTTAATTCCACAACTGCATATATCGGTTGATATCGGTATCGGTAATTAAAGAGTTGGACAATATCGGAATATCGGATATCGGCAAAAAGCCATTATCGGACATCCCTAGTTCTAACCCAAGGACTTCAAAGCGGAGAGAAGATAGGATCTGCCCAATTTCCAGACGACCTCTTTTTGAACTGGTTTACGAACGTCTTTTTGAACTATTTTATGGACCTATTTTACAAACTCTTTTTGAACTGACCTTTTCTCTGAATTGTTTACGACCTTTTCTGTGAACTTTTTGCGACCTTTGTTCTTTGGAAACAGCTGTGGCCATGTGGTCGGGGAGGGTCCAAGGAGGCGTGCAATCTTTTGGCAGAGCGTGCTGAGATACTGTGCAAGGGTACAGTGTACAGACGACTCTCCTCAATATTGAGTCCAAATTGAATTCTGTCATTGTTTAATTCTTTGCCTCTTGTCTTGTTTAATAGATGTCATCAGTGTTTGAACCTGACAAAAAGGTTCAACTTCCATAGATCACAAATTAAGGGCCCACGACTTAAACAATTTCAAGTATTGAGTTGTTTATTTGTACATCATTTGGGCCTCCAGCTCACAAAACTCGAGAAAACAGGGTTTCAAAAAATGGAAATACTGTGAAGAAATCTTGTTTTCGTGAGTTTTGTGAGCTTGAGGCCCAAATGATGTACAAATAAACAACTCAATACTTGAAATCGTTTAAATTGAGGGTCCTGAATCTATAATCTATGGAAGTTTAACCTTTTGAATGGAATTATGGAAATAAATACACTTTTCCATGATATTCTCATTTTTTTGGAAAGGTTCTGTACACAAGAGACATTTTCCTCTCAAATGTTGTGGACAAATGTGTCTAAATCTGTGTGCACGTAAGCCATTAAATTACGGACGTTGGATCCCTCAGGCGGTACTGCATCAAAAAGCCACATCAGTGTGTAAAGGATATCACCACATGGGCTCAGGAACACTTCAGAAAACCACTGTCAGTAACTACAGTTGGTCGCTACATCTGTAAGTGCCAGTAAAAATCTACTATGCAAAGCCAAAGCCATTTATCAACAACACCCAGAAACGCTTCGCTGGGCCCGAGCTCATCTAAGATGGACTGATGCAAAGTGGAAAAGTGTTCTGTGGTCTGACGAGTCCACATTTCAAATTGTTTTTGGAAACTGGACGTTGTGTCCTTGGGACCAAAGAGGAAAATAACCATCCGGACTGTTCTAGGTGCAAAGTGTAAAAGGCAGCATCTGTGATGTATGGGGGTGTATTAGTAATGTAATGAGTAATGTGTAATGTAATGAGTAATGTGTAATGAGTAAAGTGCATGTTGTCCACAGCGTAGAAGGCACTTCAGTGCAGTGTGCTGCCAGGGCCGTATCTATGCAGTGGGCGGCTGGTACTTGGACTCCCTGCTCAGCCCAGACTCCAACACGGCCCTCCACACAGCTGTGGAATGTTACAACCCGTGGGAGGACACCTGGAGGTTTGTGGCAGACACTCACCTGCATGCTAGTTATGTACCTGGCAAGAAAAAGGCCAGTAGGTTATTTTTTTGGCCCCAGACTGCAAATGATAAGTGCAGTCTCTTCCCAAGGATCTTCTTTTTCCCATCTCGGCCTGTTGGAGTTTTTCCTTGCCCGGGTATGGGTACAGATGTTGTGGTTTGCGAAGGTCGGTTAAGAATCTTTACCAATAGGGATCCAGATTAATCTGAGAATCTATTTTTTTGACACCCTTAATATACATTAATAGTTGACTATTCTAATAGATCACTAGAAATTCATGCAAAAAGCACATTAAAACTACAATATTACCCTGGATTGTTTTACTGTGTGGTGTGTTCAGGGACACTCGGGAAACACGGACACTCAGGCTCTTTAACTTGGATTGGACTTTACGCTACAACTTTCATTTTGCAGCTGAATTAAAACAACATTTTAGTGAGTCACTATCAATCAATCAATCAATCAAAGTTTACTTATACAGCCCTAAATCACAAGTGTCTCAAAGGGCTGCACAAGCCACAATGACATCCTGGGCTCAGATCCCACATCAGGGCAAGAAAAAACTTAACCCAATGGGATGAAAATGAGAAACCTTGGAAGGGACCACAGATGTGGATCTAGTTAATAGTGTGAGAGTCCAGTCCATAGTGGATCCAACATAACAGTGAGAGTCCAGTCCATAGTGGATCTAACAAAACAGTGTGAGAGTCCAGTCCATAGTGGATCTAGTTAATAGTGTGAGAGTCCAGTCCATAGTGGATCTAACATAACAGTGAGAGTCCAGTCCATAGTGGATCTAACAAAACAGTGTGAGAGTCCAGTCCATAGTGGATCTAGTTAATAGTGTGAGAGTCCAGTCCATAGTAGATCTAGTTAATAGTGTGAGAGTCCAGTCCATAGTGGATCTAACATAATAGTGTGAGACTCCAGTCCATAGTGGATCTAACATAATATTGTGAGAGTCCAGTCCATAGTGGATCTAACATAATAGTGAGAGTCCAGTCCATAGTGGATCTAACATAATAGTGTGAGAGTCCAGTCCATAGTGGATCTAACATAATAGTGTGAGAGTCCAGTCCATAGTGGATCTAACATAATAGTGTGAGAGTCCAGTCCATAGTGGATCTATTTAATGGTGTGAGAGTCCAGTCCATAGTGGATCTAACATAATAGTGAGAGAGTCCAGCCCATAGTGGATCTAATATAATAGTGTGAGACTCCAGTCCATAGTGGATCTAACATAATAGTGTGAGACTCCAGTCCATAGTGGATCTAACATAATATTGTGAGAGTCCAGTCCATAGTGGATCTAACATAATAGTGAGAGTCCAGTCCATAGTGGATCTAACATAATAGTGTGAGAGTCCAGTCCATAGTGGATCTAACATAATAGTGTGAGAGTCCAGTCCATAGTGGATCTAACATAATAGTGTGAGAGTCCAGTCCATAGTGGATCTATTTAATGGTGTGAGAGTCCAGTCCATAGTGGATCTAATATAATAGTGTGAGAGTCCAGCCCATAGTGGATCTAACATAATAGTGTGAGAGTCCAGCCCATAGTGGATGTAACATAATATTGTGAGAGTCCAGTCCATAGTGGATCTAACATAATAGTGTGAGAGTCCAGCCCATAGTGGATGTAACATAATATTGTGAGAGTCCAGTCCATAGTGGATCTAACATAATAGTGAGAGTCCAGTCCATAGTGGATCTAACATAATAGTGTGAGAGTCCAGTCCATAGTGGATCTAGCATAATATTGTGAGAGTCCAGTCCATAGTGGATCTAGTTAATAGTGTGAGAGTCCAGTCCATAGTGGATCTAGCATAATATTGTGAGAGTCCAGTCCATAGTGGATCTAGTTAATAGTGTGAGAGTCCAGTCCATAGTGGATCTAGTTAATAGTGTGAGAGTCCAGTCCATAGTGGATCTAACATAATAGTGAGAGTCCAGTCCATAGTGGATCTAACATAATAGTGAGAGTCCAGTCCATAGTGGATCTAACATAATAGTGTGAGAGTCCAGTCCATAGTGGATCTAACATAATAGTGTGAGAGTCCAGTCCATAGTGGATCTAACATAATAGTGAGAGTGCAGTCCATAGTGGATCTAACATAATAGTGAGAGTCCAGTCCATAGTGGATCTAACATAATAGTGTGAGAGTCCAGTCCATAGTGGATCTAACGTAATAGTGAGAGTCCAGTCCATAGTGGGGCCCGTAGGAGATCATCTTGAGTGGAGACAAGTCAGCAGTGCAGAGACATCACCAACTGATGCACAGATGAGTGGTCCACCCTGGGTCCCGACTTTGGACAGCTAGCGCTTCATCTGTGGTTACCGAATCTGCCCTCCTTCGTGGAGAGGAGGGCAGAGCAGAAAAGAGACGGCAGATCAACTGGTCTAAAAGGAAATGGGGCATATTTTTCATATTCCTTCCTAAATGCCATTTTGCTGTAGGTTTGTGTCGTCGCTGCCGCTGACGGACTTCCAGTTCAGCGTGTCGTTGTCCCACGACGTGCCCCTGGCCACCAGCCTGGCACACTGGCTCCTAGTCCTGGGGAGCATCCAGAGGACAGGAGAGAAGGTGCTGCTGCAGTACCACACCGAAGAAGGTAGACCTTCCTCTCCTCTACTCTGGATAAGTCCTGGCATGCATGTCTCTCCTCTACTCTGGATAAGTCCTGGCATGCATGTCTCTCCTCTACTCTGGAAAAGTCCTGGCATGCATGTCTCTCCTCTACTCTGGATAAGTCCTGGCATGCATGTCTCTCCTCTACTCTGGATCAGTCCTGGCATGCATGTCTCTCCTCTACTCTGGATCAGTCCTGGCATGCATGTCTCTCCTCTACTCTGGAAAAGTCCTGGCATGCATGTCTCTCCTCTACTCTGGATCAGTCCTGGCATGCATGTCTCTCCTCTACTCTGGATCAGTCCTGGCATGCATGTCTCTCCTCTACTCTGGAAAAGTCCTGGCATGCATGTCTCTCCTCTACTCTGGATCAGTCCTGGCATGCATGTCTCTCCTCTACTCTGGAAAAGTCCTGGCATGCATGTCTCTCCTCTACTCTGGATCAGTCCTGGCATGCATGTCTCTCCTCTACTCTGGATCAGTCCTGGCATGCATGTCTCTCCTCTACTCTGGATCAGTCCTGGCATGCATGTCTCTCCTCTACTCTGGATCAGTCCTGGCATGCATGTCTCCCGTCTACTCTGGATCAGTCCTGGCATGCATGTCTCTCGTCTACTCTGGATCAGTCCTGGCATGCATGTCTCTCCTCTACTCTGGAAAAGTCCTGGCATGCATGTCTCTCCTCTACTCTGGATCAGTCCTGGCATGCATGTCTCTCCTCTACTCTGGATCAGTCCTGGCATGCATGTCTCTCCTCTACTCTGGATCAGTCCTGGCATGCATGTCTCTCCTCTACTCTGGATAAGTCCTGGCATGCATGTCTCTCCTCTACTCTGGATCAGTCCTGGCATGCATGTCTCTCGTCTACTCTGGATCAGTCCTGGCATGCATGTCTCTCCTCTACTCTGGATCAGTCCTGGCATGCATGTCTCTCCTCTACTCTGGATCAGTCCTGGCATGCATGTCTCTCCTCTACTCTGGATCAGTCCTGGCATGCATGTCTCTCCTCTACTCTGGATCAGTCCTGGCATGCATGTCTCTCGTCTACTCTG
This sequence comes from Entelurus aequoreus, assembly GCF_033978785.1. NCBI lineage: Eukaryota > Metazoa > Chordata > Actinopteri > Syngnathiformes > Syngnathidae > Entelurus > Entelurus aequoreus. Next base: position 7,309,685 of record NC_084733.1, on the reverse strand, counting down.
GATCAGTCCTGGCATGCATGTCTCTCCTCTACTCTGGATCAGTCCTGGCATGCATGACTCTCCTCTACTCTGGATCAGTCCTGGCATGCATGTCTCTCCTCTACTCTGGATCAGTCCTGGCATGCATGTCTCTCCTCTACTCTGGATCAGTCCTGGCATGCATGTCTCTCCTCTACTCTGGATCAGTCCTGGCATGCATGTCTCTCCTCTACTCTGGATCAGTCCTGGCATGCATGTCTCTCGTCTACTCTGGATCAGTCCTGGCATGCATGTCTCTCCTCTACTCTGGATCAGTCCTGGCATGCATGACTCTCCTCTACTCTGGATAAGTCCTGGCATGCATGACTCTCCTCTACTCTGGATCAGTCCTGGCATGCACGTCTCTCCTCTACTCTGGATCAGTCCTGGCATGCATGTCTCTCCTCTACTCTGGATCAGTCCTGGCATGCATGTCTCTCCTCTACTCTGGATAAGTCCTAGCATGCATGTCTCTCCCTGCAGACTCCTGGTCTGAGCTGCGTCCCCCCCTCACCAGGGCCCACGTCCACCTTCCAGTTCTTTACTTCCTGGGAGCCTCCGCTGACCGGCTGCTGGTGGTCGGCGGCGACAACTCTCATAACGTGATGACCTCGTTCTGCGTGCGCTCCCAGCAGTGGGGGCAGGTAAGGCCAGGCCAGTGGGAGATGGTTGATGTTCCAACCCTCACCGCCATCTTTCTTGGCCAGGTGCACAGGCTGCCAAAAGCGGCGTTGGTGGGCCAGGGGACGCTTGTAGGCCAGCAGGTCCTGATGGCCAGTCTAGAACACAACACTGTGGTGGCCATGGATCAGCAATCTCTCTCCTTCACTACCTTTCCTCCTCTGCCCACCTCCGTCTGCTATGAAGCTGTCTTCTACCTGCACATCTTTCTTTAATGACTTAGTCTATTGTCAGGATCCTTGATGTGGCACTATTAATAGTCAATATAAGGATAATAGATGCATCAATACTTGTTTTTGTATCCTGGCTGTACTTGATCTAATATTTAGTCTGCCATGACTGAGGGTAGGGGCGTGGTTGCACTGGGTGTGTGTGTGGTGTTAATGATGATAATAGTTCATATTAAGCAGTACAATTAATAAAACAAACATTTGTCATATACAGTATATAATATATATAATATATCAAAGTTTATTTACATAGCCCTTCATCACGAGTGTCTCAAAGGGCTGCACAAGCCACAACCTGGGCTCAGATCCCGCATCAGGGCAAGAAAAAACTCAACCCAATGGGATAACAATGACAAACCTTGGAGGGGACCACAGATGCGGGGACCCCCCCTGGGTCACCAGTGCAATGGACGTGGAGTGGATCTAGTTCATAGTGTGAGAGTCCAGTCCATAGTGGATCAAGTTAATAATGTGGGAGTCCAGTCCATAGTGGATCTAGTTAATCGTGTGAGAGTGCAGTCGATAGTGGATCTAACATAACAGTGTGAGAGTCCAGTCCATAGTGGATCTAGTTAATAGTGTGAGATTCCTGTCCATAGTGGATGTAGTTAATAGTGTGAGATTCCAGTCCATAGTGGATCTAGTTAATAGTGTGAGAGTCCAGTCCATAGTGGATCTAGTTAAAAATGTGAGATTCCAGTCCATAATGGATCTAGTTAATAGTGTGAGAGTCCAGTCCATAGTGGAGTCAGTTAATAGTGTGAGAGGCCAGTCCATAGTGGATCTAGTTAATAGTGTGAGAGTCCAGTCCATAGTGGATCTAGTTAATAATAGTGTAAGATTCCATTCCATAGTGGATCTAGTTAATAGTGTGAGAGTCCAGTCCATAGTGGATTCAGTTAATAGTGTGAGAGTCCAGTCCATAGTGGATCTAGTTAATAGCGTGAGAGTCCAGTCCATAGTGGATCTAGTTAATAGTGTGAGAGTCCAGTCCATAGTGGATCTAACATAATAGTGAGAGTACAGTCCATAGTGGGGCCAGCAGGAGATCATCTTGAGTGGAGACAAGTCAACAGTGCAGTGACGTCACCA